>NW_017535241.1:585047-607411 GCF_001853355.1 Bactrocera latifrons
CCTGATGACATGTACCAAATATGGGTGAAATCGGTTCACAACCACGCCTGAAATCTCGATTATCACTTTATCATGCGAGAGTATAAAATGTTCGGTGATACCCGAACTTAGCCCTTCCTTACTTGTTTTTACCCTAAACTCAAACTATGGAGTACGAATTATAACTTCAAGCTTGCTCACATATACCATTATTGCCAGCATACTCCCTTCATTTCAGTGTAACTTCAAAATTGCCAATTTACATACTTCCATACATGTCCCTACAGACATTAAAGCCAACAAAAGATGTCAACAGAAAAAACTCCATTTACTAACTGGTGTTTTAAAAGCTTTCCTGTGTAGTCTGAACGGGGAAATCGGTATTTTTTCACAATGCAAGCAGATTTTTGATAAAGTAATGAGCACATATTTAACTATTTATGTGCAGCTCAACATTTATTTTGCATTTTTTTTAGTTTTAAAACGATTTTCTTTTTTGTTTTGTTGGTTTTAACTTCGCTGTTATGAAAAAGTCTTTGACCTACCTAACAAACATACCGTAGTAAAAAGTGCAGTGTGAAGAAATTCTGAAAATTGAAAGCATAAAGTTTAATGAGCACTATTTAATTAGTCTGATAATTTTCTTTCACTAGTCTTACGGCGCACATAAGAGGTGTATTGGGATACCGCCGAGACTAAAGTCCCCATCCCAAAGGCTTAATAACCGAAAAAATCTAAAGCTCAAGAATATAGGGTACAGGCTCCTTCTGCGTTGATGTAGTGCTGCGATTTTCAAGCATTGAAGGCGTCACCAAATGCATTCTCTGGAATAGCCTTAAGAACCGAGGTACATATTGCTTGGATCCCTCTGCCGTTTCAAAATCCTTGCCTTTCATCGGCCTTTCCAGGCAAGGAAACAAAGACGTCCGGGGCCACATCTATGCTGTAGGGCAGCTGCAGTAGTTGGGATGCCAGTCTTAGTTAGGTAGCTGTTCACAAGAAAGGCGATATGAGACGGAGCGTTGTCGTGTTGTAACTTCCAAACAACTGCGATGTCTTGTCGGATCCGATTGACCCTTCCTTTCAGTCTCTTGCGGACTTCCACGTAAAACTTAGCGTTGACAGTTTGTTCAGGAGGCCTCGTTGTTGTGTAGTGGTTAGAAACGATTTCGATTTCTTTTGTATTTCACARTTTGTAGTGCACGATCTGGTGGCGGTGCAATTGAATGATAAGGACTGACTTCGTCCCTGCCTCAGCCGAACTTCCACAGGAGACAGCTACTGCACACCACATTCACAGGGTCATACAATTTGCATTGAAGGTGAAGGTCAAGAACCAACAGTCGATTCGTATGCCTGTAATAATGAAATGGTATGTCTTTAGGGAAACTCTAGGACCTAACATGAGCTGAAAGTTGCAGTTCTATAGTGCGTCCACCGTGGCTAGACTGGAGCACAGTTCATAATGGACGCTTATCATTGCGCCTGTCGACTAAAGGACAGGAAACAAACCTATTCAAGTAAGCTCGCAGTGCTTAGGCATTGAGTACGCGCAACTGAATGGAATATGAGCAGCACCTAAGAACCTATAACAAAGAAATTAGGTCCGCGAAGACAAATAGTTTCAGGAAATTCTGTGGCAACGTCTCCTTCGCCCCAGAGGCAGCAAGACTGCATAAGGCTTTGTCTAGAGGCAAAATGTGTACAGCATTATCCATTAAAAGACATGAGCCCATACGACCAGCGCCGAAGACAGTACAATACTTGCTTGCACACTTTCCGGAAACGGTTCGGGCTTACCAAATTCCACCAATGGTTGAATATAGGTCAGATCGCTCGAATTTTACAACTGCAAGGAAGTTATTCACTGCAGACTCAATCAAGTGCGTACTGGCCACCCACTCGTACTATAAGTCAACAGGGGCACTTTGGCAACAAGGTGTGCAAGATCGCTTGCCACTGTATAACATACATTTAGGAGACTATTTGTGTAAGTATTTGATTTATACACTGTAAAAAATATACATAATATAAAATTAGAATGTTTGCGAAGTATGAGTGGTTGTGGTATGATTTGGGTCAATTTCACAGTATAACATAAGATTATGAGGATTTCATGTATCAACTTTGGTTGAACTTTGTCGATTAGTTCTTGAGATATGGGATTTTACCCTAGTGCCGCAAACGCATAGCAAAACCTTTTTTTATCTTCTTTTATGGGTTAGTCACCGTTTTCATGCGCTCATGGCTATTCCACCAAGTATTTTAGCGGTACAAATCATTCAATGAAGGTTTTCAAGTCATCAAAAACTTGCATCATATGTACTAGTCGTCCATACACCTCTGTTAATGGCGATAATAGCGAAAAAGATTGAGAAACAGCACTTGAAAATCGTCGTGCTGGCAACAGAGAGATAGCAAAGAATTTCAACATGTCTTATGGAGCGACTTAACGCATTTTATTTAATGTTTTGGGTATGAAGTGGTATAATACTAGACTCGTTCCGAAGGTCCTGAATTTTTTTGCAAAAGAGTTGCTTGACTACGTAGCTGAGGACCCTGCATACATCAAATGCATCATTACTAGCGCTGAGATGAATCTGACGTTGACTATTTAAGCTAGCGCGTTGCACGCGAAAAATGAGCCGAATTCAGAAAAATCACAATTGGTTGAAGTTACTAAACGCAATCCGAGTTCAGTTATTCCCGTACTTACCCCTGCTTTAATTGTTAGTTTTGTTTTTAATTGTTCACATCATTTATAAATTTTTTATTATTATTATTTTGCTGCTTTATTTTTAAAAATATATTATTTTGCAATAATTAAAATCTAATTGAATTTATCTCCGTGCAACATTTTCGCTTGACAACATTTTATGATATATTTATTACTAATAATATTCATTTATCGCGTCTGTTTGCTAGTTGTCGCGTCTAGGCCGAGAGAAATATACATACATACAAATAATACATACTTGCAGGGGGGCTTTGGCTTATTTACAACAGCATACAAGTATAAAAAATGTGAATATGAAATGCAGAAAAAGTTGCCTAATTATGACTGCAGCCAGCAGAGATAATTATCATGCAAATGCCGATACATTAGCTTAAGGTCTGCACGCGTACAAGCGTAGCATAATGAAAACACTGTGATAAGCAAATCATAAAACGAAAAATTAATAATGAAATGTATATCAGTGTGTAATTATATATGTATACAAAGATATAATATATGTATATACACGTATTGACTGTAAATATGTTAAACTGAACTGAAGTTTACTGAAGAATTGATACCAACTTTATATTAAATTTTAGCCTTAAAGATCTTAAACTGTGCTTTAAGTCGTAGCTAAAACTTCCAAAAATATCAAAACATCTAGGCTATAGACGCATTCAATGCAACATCTTCCGTTTGCATTCGAAGTTTCTCGTCACAATAAAACATCATTTCACCTCATAGCTTCAGCTGGCATCAAAGCGATTGTGCGCAAAACTATTGTAAAATCAGTAAGACTCAATAATTTTTATACTCTCGCAACAAAGTTGCTAAAGAGAGTATTATAGTTTTNTGACGTTGACTATTTAAGCTAGCGCGTTGCACGCGAAAAATGAGCCGAATTCAGAAAAATCACAATTGGTTGAAGTTACTAAACGCAATCCGAGTCGAAGTTTATAACAAATGTATGAAATTTAGTGTTTTCATGCTTGTTTTGGTACATTAGCCTCTTTCGAAGGCGATTATAAAGATTTGTACTAGAATATATGAAATGTTTTTGTTTTTTTGTCAGTCCGGATCAATTTTGATCAGATGGATAAAATTGCATCTTTCAGTTTGTTAATATATTTGTGGTGGGTGTATTCGCACATAAACTAGAAATACGGCAAATTTGTATTACAAATTAATGCTAAAGCCATCTACCATACGTTGACAATAAAAACAAATTGCAAACCTTTAACGTTGAACACTATAAACAGCGTGGACAGTCGTTTGTACTTCAATCCAACTATGGATTTTAAAGATCAATTGACTAGAATTTTATTACATATTTGTCATTGATGAATAACAAACTGCATAATATTGACAATATGGTTTGTATTGCTCGTATGCATATTTATAGCAAGCGAGCGACTAGATGGGCGAACGCTAGAGCAAATATAGCGTTATTGCTTTTGAATAAAATGAATGAACATATCATATAGATTAATTCATATGTAATTGCATTGCGCTTATTTTTATGAATAGTCACCATCAGTGCGCTTTACATATTTATTAATATGTATGTATGTGTAGTTCATCTATGTGCCATCTAGGCATTATTGAAAAAAAATATAAATATGTAGATAATAGGTTTTCAAAAAAGTCTTGCGGTATTACTTGCGGTATTACTTGCGGTATTTTTATTGAATTTTCAATTTTTCATAAATTTTTTTTTGATGACCCAGCTCTTGACCGATGCTATGGCTGCTACTATGCCAGTCTCTTTCGACCAATTCAGCGATTTTAACTCAATTTTCGACGACAGGCCTTCCGGAGCGTGGCGCATCTTCGACCACCTACACCAGAACGAAAACGTTGAAACCATCGTTGTGCGGTGGAAATGGAAACTGTATCGAGTCCATAAACTGCACAAATTTTATTGGCGGCTTGAGATGCAGTTTTGCCTTTATCGTAGTAGTACTGTAAAATATGCCGTATTTTCTTTTTATTTTGCTCCATGTTTGCGACGCTATAACTCACGAACAACTTAAAAGAAACGACAATCAATCAAACACGTGTTAGCGCGTGAAATGAGCTTTCCAAAAAGGTATAGCATGACCCGATACGACGCGCTCTCAGCGCCAACTAGCGAAAATACCGCAAGACTTTTTTGACAACGTAATATGTATAAGGGTTACAGTTCTTTTCCCAAGTTGATTTTTGTTTCTCAAACACACTTTGAAATTTCAGTTTTTGTGCTAAAAATAAAGATACTATGTAAAACACCGTTCTATTTTCAATTTAAGTCTAAATCATTTTACTTTGTCATATATTTTTGAAGGGATTTTTCTTTTTTCTTTGAAAAGTTATATTCTAATACAATATTTTTCGCTCTACTAAAAAGATCTTAAATCTGCAAAATTGTTTTTATAAAAGCATTCTATTACAAGTTAAGCGCATTTCAAGTTATGCCTCAAAAGCACTATATTCATATGGTACACCGTGGCGTATGAGCAACACAAAATGAACATACAAATCACTTTTAAAGACTGTTTTGTTGCAAAAAAAAAGTGAATATCGTTTGCAACGAAGCTACAATACCCTGCACAGGTGCATTTTTTATACCATATATATTTAAAAGGATATAAAAATGTCTTAATCGTGATTGTGATCGTTTAGTTTGTATGACAGCTATATGCTAGAGTGGTCGGATCTGAAAAATTTCTTCGAGGATTGTAGCGTTGGCTTCGATAATAAACGATGCTAAATTTCGTGAAAATATCTCGTCAAATGAAAAAGTTTTCCATACATGCAAATAATTTTGATCGTTCAGTTTGTATGGCAGCTATATGATAGTGTGATCCGATCTGAACAATTTACTCCGAAATTGTAGTGTTGCCTTTGATAATAAATAGTGATAAATTTCGTGAAAATATCTCGGCAAATGAAAAAGTTTTCCATACAAGGGAATAATTTTGATCGGGCAATTTATATGACAGCTATATGCAAAGGTAATCGAATATGAAAAATTTCTTCGAAGATTGTAGTGTTGACTTTAATAGTAACCCATGCCAAATTTCGTGAAAATATCTCGTCAAATGAAAAAGTTTTCCATACAAGCGCTTCAATCCAATCGTTCAATTTGTATGACAGCTATATGCTAGAGTGGTCGGATCTGAAAAATTTCTTCCGAGAATTATAGCATTGACTTGGATAGCTTTCTATGCGGAATTTCCAGGAAATATCTTGAAAAATAAAAAAATATTTCCATTCAAGAGTTTAATCTTAAGCGTTCAATTTGCATGGCAGCTACATGTTGTAGTGGTCCGATATTGGCGGTTTCGAGAAATGAGCAGCTGTTTAGGAAGAAAAGAACGTGTGCAAAATTTCCGAACTACATATATTTCAAAAATTAAGGGACTAGTTCGCGTATATACGGAAAGACGAACGACCAGACAAAGCGGAATCGATTCAGCTTGTCACGCTATAATTTACATACATAAATTGTTTATACCTACTGCATATAATTTATAGTATATTCATTTATATACATATGTATAATTTACTTTATGGGGTCTCAAATGTTTCCTTCTTGGACTTAGAAATTACGTGGCAACTGTTCAGGGCATAAAAATCAACTTAGGAAATAGCAAATACTCTTATGTATATGTATGCATACAAATGTACATATGTATGTCATTCATGTTCATTTAGACTACTAAAAATAAATCTGCAATTATTTTAAACTGCGTTGTTGCAGTATGTGCCTAGGTGCGCAATGGCGCCGCCGACGTGTAGAGAACGTGAATTTCCATTGATGATTAACCACAGTTACAAATGCATGCAAATACAGATTCCGTACACACTCTTGTTAAAATTTCTACAACAAATTATATTCTAAAAACGGACTTTTGCTTTTTTATATAAAAATTTCAATGCCAACCTACGAATAAAAGCGTAATCTTTGAATGATGCGCCGACTCAAAAAACACACGCATTCATAAATACATATACACATGCATATTAACTTATATAAAGATTGCACATATGTGCATATGTATGTATAACATATTAAGTTATCATATTTGCAAGTCCATTTTATTCTTGCATGACACGCGCGCATAGTTTTGTGACCCCCATGGTCCGTTGCACACACACACACACAAACACAAAGAAATACATATCTGCATATATAACATTCAGAAAAATCAACCGAGTACTGTGTCTAAAAATGTGGCATATTTAAGTTGTTGATCTGCTGTGTTGAGCTATGGTTACCCCATACGGCTTTCGGCCTAACTGTAACAAAATCTGCTGACATTTACACATACAAACATGTAATAAAAGTAACTTTCCTGCTACTTTGAATTTGCCGGCGCGCGCTCAACTGCTTAGACATACGCACATACACACACAGTTATCTCTAGTGGCAGCAGCAGCCTAATTGTTGCGGCACGTGACCTGGAGCACAGCAGAAAATTGCTACATTAGAAATGTACGCGCATATGTTGACGTCACACATTAAACACAAAACAAAAAAATATATATATATTTTGAAATATTTTTTGGATATTTTCACTAACACGTATGTGTAGTATATGTATACCTGTCTCTTATACACATCTAGATGTGTATAAGAGACAGGCCTAATTGTTGCGGCACGTGACCTGGAGCACAGCAGAAAATTGCTACATTAGAAATGTACGCGCATATGTTGACGTCACACATTAAACACAAAACAAAAAAATATATATATATTTTGAAATATTTTTTGGATATTTTCACTAACACGTATGTGTAGTATATGTATACTGTTGCATTAGTTAGTTGACCAAGAAATAAGCGCACGTCAGTCATATGTACAAACGTAATATAATAAAATAAACTTCTTTATTACTAACAAAGTCCACAAAAGAAGTTATTACAATTTCACTCTTTTCGCTGTCAACGCCTTCCCAGTGCATTTTTGCCTTTTGGCCTTCGCTGCTATGGCCGCTTGGCCCGCCACGCTGGTGGTGTCCTGCAATTTGGAGAAGAACGACTTGGAAGACTTCAATGCGCGCTGATCGTCGCTGGTGGTGTTTAACTGTAAGAGAGAAAAAAATTATTAAAATAACAAGAAAACAAGAAATGCCGTTTCCACCACAGACGGATCTACGTAATCACCAACGAGTACTGTCAACCCGACAGAATGCTGACAATACAACAACAAAAACGAATATGGCTAAATTTTTTCAGCTCGTTGTTGTTTTTGTTATAGCGGTGCCGAGTTGACAGTGCTTGGCCGTTAATACTCAGCTCTTCAAGCTATTTAGTGCATAATGAATTTGGTGGTAAAGTAAAGAATGAATACCTTCTCGACATTGCGATGCTTTGTGAGTGACTTCAGCAGCTTGGCGTTCTCCTCCTTCTTTGTGGGCGCTATGCCCAACTCCTGCTTCTTCTTGCTCTTTTCATCCAATAGACGATTGATAACACGCTGCTTCTGCTTCTTCTTGCGGCGCTCCCGATTCTTATCCGTACGATTACGTTCTGTTTTGCCGACCAGCTCATTTTTCGGTCCGCGGTAGACCTCTTCGGGCGCTAGTAGTTTAGCATCGCTAACAGCTACTGGCGCTACTTCCTCCATATTGACTGCCGGTGTGTTCGTGATGATTCTGGCCTCAGGTGCCACGGGTTTCGGTGTGAAGTGGAAGTTCGACAGAGCATCCAATTTAACGAATAGTGCACGCATAAGTTGTTTTATTTCTTTGTGCTCTTTCGGTTCCTCCTCGCCAGCGTCAGCACGAGTTGGGTCGAATTTATCTAATTCTTTTTGATATTCTTTTTCGTAGACTTGCGCTAGCGATTCTTTAGACTTCTCTTGATCCAATATCAATTGTTTGCGGAATTCATGTGGTGTTTGTATCGGCTTTAATTTCGGCTGTGGATCATCCCATGCTTGATCTTTGATGCGTTGCTTGATGATATCTTCCAAGCAGCGTGTTGTGTGCTCAGTTATGACAGGCGCTGGTCGTACGGTTGATTCGAATTCCAATAGCTCCTCAAGTAGTGAATTCGCCGGTCTGCTGGTGGCTTGTATTTCGCCTCTTAATTGCCATGGTTTTTCACCCAGCACTTCCTCTTCATACTCCCGTATACGTTGTTGCAAACGCTCCTGTCGTATTTCGAATGAAGATTGTGGCATTGGTTCTTTATGATCCTCCTCATCTTCGGAATCATCAGAGCCTGAGGAGGCAGGTTGTAAACCTTCATTGCTAGTTTGCACTTCGTTATCACTATCAGCATTTTCATCTTCACTTTGCATATTTTCATCCTCATTATCATCTTCTGCATTTTCTTCTTCTTCGTCATTTCCATCTACACTCATATCTTCATCATCCTCACTTGGTACCTCTTTGAAATGATCCTTTTGCCTTTTGGTTGGCTTTTCAATATTTTCGTCGGCATCTTCATCTTCTTCATCGAAAAAGTCTTGGTATGTTGGGTTCGCGTCTTCATCATCCTCCTCTTCATCGCCTACACCAAGATCATCCGCAAAATAGTCTACCGTTGCATCCAACGCATTCTCACCTTTTTTATTTTTTCGTCGCATCTCTTTAGCGTCTTCGTCCTCCAAAAATGCTTCCATCTCGCTCAACTTAAAGAATTTATCATCTACCACGGATGTACGCCCCTTACGTTTCTTTTTGAATTCTTGCTTTTTTTGAAAGACTTTTTGTTCTTCATCGCTTTCATCATCGACCTCACCGTTAAATAAATCGGCGTATCCTGAATTATCTTTCGCTTCGCTTTCACTTTGCTCTAACTCCTCTTCTATTTCTTCATTATCATCCTCATCCAGTCGCACCTCCAGTTTCTCTTCATTAAGTGACAATAACTTTGAGGCATTTTCTACTAACGCTGTTAGTATTGTATTGTTGCGGAGCTCCAACTGTTGCCAAATTTGTTCTTCATCCATGTCCTCCACAACCAACTCCGGCAGTATTTCAAGCGTATTCTTGCTACTCTCATCGTTCCGTACACAAGCTTGATACGTTTTTTGTATCAACGTTTTTATATCTTCCTGCTTTCTTGAAGGCACACTAAAAATATAAAAATTTAATGTATTTTGCTTTTGTATATTTGTTGCACCACGTGCAATACTTACACAAGTAGGAATTGTGTTGGATCTTCAGTTATATTCTTGAATTCAGTAGTGATTTCGTTAAGCGTTTCATCGAGAAAGTTATCTTTCTCAACAGTCCCCATTATTTGTAATGTCATTCAATTTTCTCTTATTTAAATATATTTTAGCAAATAATTTACACTAAATCCTATCGGTACCGATGTAAATAATGCTTGTTCTTCTTAAGGATGAATTCACAATGAGCTAAGGGTGAAGAGTTGCCTGACTCCGAAATATAACATGTGCATAAATATAGGAATATAACCCATCAAAACACGGCTGTCGAAACACTAGTGTATTGAAATAATAAAAATACATATAAACAGTACAACTTATAAGGCCTTGACATAAGAAACAAATGAAGATCGCATACACAAGAGTGTCGTTTAGAATTGTCAATTGCGACTTTAACTTTAATAGAAATATTTGTGAGCGCTGTTGAGTGATTAGCCGGTGTTTTAACCGATAGCTAACATCCGGAAAATATATTTATTTCTATAGAAATATGAAAGCAGTTAAAAAACATTGAAAACTCTAGTATTGCAAAGATATTGTTAATAGATCATGTTTGAACATTATTTGTATATGCCTTCGTAAATATCCAGAATTTTAATTTTTTTCGAGATTTCAAATATTGAACCTTGGCAACCCATAATTTTCATATGTTTATAAAAAACCAATTGCAATTTGCTCGTCAGAATTTGTTTGTTTAGTTGGTGTTCAAAAAATATTTTACCGGTGCATAGAAATAAATTTCGAAATATTATAAGAAAATATGGAAAAAAGGTTATTACTGCTGGTGTCGCTTGGTGGCCTAACGCGCTACTACTTGCATAGCTTCCAGTGGATTGGTGAAAGAGTTGAAGTGTCAACGCCTATAAACTCCTACAAACGAGGTTTGTCGGCTTAAAATAGTGCAATTAATATTCATTAACAATTTCAAATTTCACACAAACAGTACAAGAGGGCATATATTTATATGAAAATGACATAGACCCCTACATCGGGGATGTCGTACATGAGCTGCCAATAATACTAGTGCTGCTTGTACGGATTTTTGGTGCCATATCAAGCTTTGTGCCACTATTCTATGTACTAGTCGATTTAGTAACAGCCACGCTACTATATAAGTTGGCACAAAAATTTTTACGCACGAAACTTGTTGAGCAAAAAGCGGAGGCACTAGAGTTTGCCGTAGGCACAGAGGAGTTACAGGTGCAAGCTTCCGATATGGATGTCATACCGCATTGTGTATTACTAGCTTACCTCTTCAATCCGTTAGCATTACTCAGTTGCGCTGGTCTCACATCGACAGTATTCAGCAATCTTCTGCTAGCACTAACGCTTTATTTTCTCGTGCAACGATATTTATTACCTTGTGTTATATGCTTAGCTCTGGAAACAATGCGTAATCTATATCCGTTGGTGCTCATTGCACCAGTTATATTGGTTTTCGCACAACGCTCAAAATCCACTACAACCGGTGCCATTGGTGTTTTGACGCTATTCGCAGCAGCTTGCCTAGCAATTACCGGTTTGAACTTTGCTGTAATCCATAGCTGGAGCTTTGTAGATGCTACACTTGGTTTTATGTAAGTGTGTATTTTTATTGTCACAAGTAATAATTAATTTTTTTTTTTTTGCTTTTCTACTCTATTAGTTTCTTCTACCGTGATTTACAACCAAATATTGGACTTTTCTGGTATTTCTTTACGGAAATGTTCGAGCACTTTCGCACAATGTTTCTAATCACATTCCAAATGAATGCCACCGTCCTCTACCTTGTGCCATTATCGCTGAAATTACGCAAAGAGCCATTGTTGTTAGCTACAGTTCTCATTGCATTAATGTCTATATTCCGTTCGTATCCTAGTGTTGGTGATGTTAGTTTCCATTTGGCTCTGTTACCATTGTGGCGTCGCTGCTGGAAGTGTAAGTGTGCTAACGTTCATTCATTTGTGAGAATGTAAAACAAATTTACTTTATTATAATACACAGTTATGGCGCATAACTTTGTGGTGTTCTGCTTTTTCGTGGTCACCTTATCAATGATGCCAGCGCTGTGGCAATTATGGATTTATTCCGGCTCGGCGAATGCTAACTTTTACTTTGGCACAACGTTAGCTTTCTCTACAGGACAAGTAAGCTAATGATGTTTTGTTTATTAAAAAAATACTTTTTATATTATTTTCAATGCCTTGTAGATATTCCTAGTGACAGACTTGCTGTTTGCGCATGTCAAACGTGATTTCTGTCTGCGCAACGGTTTAAAAGTCTACATCGATGGCAAGGAAGCAAAAATTATTTTAGAGTGAGCAGTGCATGTCCTATTGCACCAATACTGCGTTTGCTTCTTGAATCTAACAATAGTCTACTTAACTTTTGTCGACTGCATTTATTAGTCAAACGCCACGTATTGGCTGCTGCCTTGTGAGGTTGATTTATGGACCCTTGAATTTTAGTATTGAATAAATATCTACCCTGCATTTTATGACCGTAGTCTGGAAATTTGTAGTGAATGGCGTATGTTTAGCATTAAAAAATAATAATAATAAAGAACAAAATAAAACTACACATATAATTATACTTCAAATAATCAGCTGTGAAGTAAATTTTATTGACAAATAATTTTTGGGTACTTCTAACTAAAATGCGAATGTAATGTAATCAAATAGTGTGAAAAATTATCAAAACAAAGATACGCTTCCAATTCACAATCAACATTACAACAGTAATCCATGCATGGGAGAGTAGCGATTCGCTGCATTACAGCACCAACAACATATAAGTAATTTGACATTTAAAACCGGTGCTTTTTACAACTAGACATTTACAAATAATACACAAAATTCGTTTTGTTTAATAATTTATTGCATAATTCATATCAACGTTTCTCTTCTTCCCATTTCTGCATTTTATAATTTAATAAGTTATAATAGGTTTAGTATGTAGTAAATATGCATATGTGTGATTCAAATTCAAACATGTTTACAAATCAATGTATTTGGAGAAAATGTATAAGTTTGAGTGCTTGTAAAAACAATTACACGCTTAGAAACAATTTTATATTAGGTATATCTGCGTTCTAGGAAAATCCGCTACAACATAATTTCTTTAAAGCAACATACATATGCTTCACACGACTGGCGCTTGTTAACCACCACCAGTATATTTATAAGGAAAATAGTTCGAGTATAAATTAGTGGAGTAGATTTTCTTATAATAGGAGTTTGATTATAACGATTGAACGAGAACAAGTTTTATTTTAGCTTAGCTTATTTTCAAAGTAGATTTTCTTTAATATTATTATGCATTTATGTATGCGAATGCGTTTATTTATTTTTTTTTTATTTAGCATTTATTTATTTTTTGTATAACTTGACAACGCTTATTAATGCGGATTACAATACAGCTATAATTCTCGCTTTACTTGTATGTTGCAATTTTATTTATTATTTATAAATTAATTTAAATATTTAGATCGATGTAATACGTCATAAATGTATATGCATTAATGATGATCTTGATTCGTTATTATTTATTAAACAGCTGCACAAGTGCACGTGATATTTCAGAAGCAATGAGTGACCTATTGCATTAACATTGTTTGATAACATTTACCGCAATGTCCTTACGCTGTTCAGCGCACATGCATTGAGAACAAGGAACATTGCAGTGTTATGTTAAAGAAACGAATAATTTGGAACAAGTTGTAAGTCGACTTGTGCAGCGGTTTATTATTTATGTATGTAATTTATATAAATGATTGCAATTTCTGAATATAAATTGAACGTCTAGTACTACTTCGGTTTAGGTTTATTTATGGTATGTATTGGGCTAAAATCAGCTAAGATCGTTTTTGTATATCATCTTCGTCATAGTTCCTAGTATAATTTTGTTTCGTTAAATGTAACCACCAAGGGCTACAATGGAGTGGAGTGAATAACGACATCGCATATTGGCACAACACCCTTCAATGCGTAAATGCAGCGTGGTGTTAGGATGTAAAGTGTATTTTGGTTACAGATGTGTGCACTTTCACGTTGTTGTTGTGCATGTGGGTTGTGTATGTGAGTTTGTGTATAGTGGAAAATATTTAAACCGACTTTATAGCAATATGTATTAATCAATAGTTTTCGTATATGTAAAGTTTGATATTCAATTCGTTACATTTTCTTTGTTTTTTAACCCTTTAACAGCAATATTTGGGAATATGTGTACAGTACGACACCGATATTTCATTCATTACATTTTGATTAGCTTACGCGCTTACTTACTAGATACAACTGTATGGAACGCACTGAATAAAACGCGTTATAATTTTTAAAATTAAACGCTAAACTCTACCGCAAATGTTTACCGTTTACAATCGTCTAAAATACACTTTCGAAAAACGCAAACATTAAATCCACTGAATATATTTTGATTATGTTATTCATAATTGCGCTTCAACGTCTACGTGTCAGTTTTTCATCCTACATAGCGACACCATCGCAACACATAATTGACAACATTTGTCTCTACGACTTGCACGACTATTCCCAAATGGCAACAAGCCTACACGTACTACACTCACAAACGTTTGAATAGTTTACGAGCTATAAATTTATGTTTAGAGCGACATTCTTGAATTAGGCAAACACTTTACGTTGCATGAATGCTTAATCCAAGAATGGGTTTTGTCATGCTGGTCTTTGTGGCACCGGTGTCGTAGCTGTGCCATTGGCTGCAGCCATTGCGTCCCTAGTCGTTTTGGGTCGTGTTGTTGGTGGCGGTGGCGGCGGTGCGCGACGCATACGTTGCTGCAGTATACGTGGCAGCTGTGGGTGTGTCTTTTGTGGTGCTGGCGGTAATGGCATACCGCCATGCTTACCCATCGAAGAGGTAGCCGATGAGGAGCCCGACGTGCCAGAGGCTGAACTTGTTGAAGCGTGTGATGTTGTCGAGCCACCAGGTGGTAATGCTGCTTGTGCAACAATGGGATGTTGTAATTTTAATGGTTGCGCTGAATATGATTCCTCTTCCGCCTCTGATGTAAGCGAATTTGTGTCAGATGGCGTTGGCGAGGGTGATGG
The DNA here is from genome assembly GCF_001853355.1 of Bactrocera latifrons. Taxonomy (NCBI): domain Eukaryota; kingdom Metazoa; phylum Arthropoda; class Insecta; order Diptera; family Tephritidae; genus Bactrocera; species Bactrocera latifrons. Next base: position 599,971 of record NW_017535241.1, read on the forward strand.
CGGTGAGAGCGCTTCTTGTTCTTGTAGAAATACACGAAATCCCTGAATCGATTCGTTGAGTGCCCATAATTGTGAGAGTAAAGAAAGATCTAACTGACGCAGTCCATACATTTCACGACGCAATATGGCTAGTTGTGTATCCAATGTACTGGTTGTGCTGCTGCCACTGCCACCACTAAACGAAATTGATGTGCCACCATTGTCAGTATTGGTATTTGTAGGCGTATGATGACTACTGTGCGACGAAGAGGCGCGACTGTGTATACTTTCACGATCGCTCAATGACTCTTGTGTAGACGATAGACTGCCGTGCCGGTAGTGATTACGCGTGGCGGCCGCCGATGTTGAGGGTCCCAAAAAGAGATCCACACTCTCGACACCGTGCAATGCATGATGATGCTGATGATGGTTGTTTAACGGTGACGCTGTATTTGAGTGCGTTGCTGAGGAGGCGGCCGACGAAACGCCTGCAGCAGCTGCTGTGCTCAAACTTTTTGGCAGTGGCGGCAAACCCGGCAAACATAATTTATTCAATTCACTATCCATTTCACGCTCACGTGAACGTTCCTTTGCTAATCTCATGTGTATATCGTGTTTTTTTTTTTATATTAATGATATCTATATAAATTTGTTATTGATTTTATTCGCGCTTTATACTCGCATATAATACTCTATAATGACTTTTACGAAATTATTATTATTTTATTTTACTTTTGCAAATAAGCAAGTGTTGGTTTTGCTCAATGTATATTGAATTTCCAGCTTTGGCGACACATGGGACATTGCTTATTCATAGTTTGCAAATTTAACCACTTAACAATGCAGTGCATATGAAAACAGTGTGAGCACACGCCCCACACTAAAGGACAATCGTCACCAGGTAGCGAACACTCCGGACAGGTACCTATTATAAAAATATATGAAAATTATGTGGTTTTGTTTGCATAAAGTTTATATTAAATATTTAATAAATGGTGCTCCGGCACTTACTCTCGAAAGACATTCGACAGATGCCGCAATTTTCATCATTTGCGATCCATCGCCAAGTTGCTACGCCAGTCCATGATTTAATTGTCAGTTTCATTTTGTAAACATTAGAATCATTGAGTACAATAATTCAAAATACGCAGCACAGTATTTGTTTATAAGTAGCGCACAAAATGAAATTTTCACGAAAATTTTCACACTTTTATCCTGGCCCTTTTTATGTTTTCTGCTTCTGTTTCTTAGGTAGAGTTGCCAGATAGCTGTTTGCCAAAAGCGAGGCGAAAATCGGTTTATGAAAGTTAGTGTAAAAGAAAACAACAAAGAGAGGTTGCCATACAAAAATACATAGTTAAAACTATTTCAGTGGGGTTTTTGTTAAATTTTTATTTTATTTTTTTTTTATTTTTTTAAATTTAAATTTATTTATTATAACATAAGAAATAACAAAAATTTAATATCAAAGATTGTGTGTTTCAATGGCAATTTTAAAGTTCAATCAATTTAATTTCCGCATTTTGCAGTTTCGTAACTTTTATGCATTTATGTCACATAATCACGAGAAGGAAAATTGATTAATGTACAAGCTGTACATTAAAAATTTAAATATTCATGTTTTAATAGAATGAAACTTTTGCCAGTTTTGAAATCAGGAACTACGACACCAATTTAATATTTTAATATTTCAGCTGAAACCCGTATCATTTATAATTTATTTTTACCATGCGATTATGTACTGTGATACAGTATCTTTAAATTTCTTTTCTTTAAATTTGACAGAGAAAATTTTTGAGACTTGAGACGATTTTGCTATTCTATAAGTGATAGTCATAAACTCTACACATTTACGCATTATATTTCATTATTTAGAGATGTTTTTACACTTGAATGAAAATAAATATGTCGAAAACAAATATTAAATTTTCTATAATATAATCAAAAAACATAATTATCAATAAAAATAAGAGTATCTATTGACTTTGTTTCATAATGATAACGAAATTTATGTAAAATTTATTTATTTTTAACCTTTTCGTTTTTCAGTTGCTTACAAAATATAAGAAAACGCCAATCGATTAATATCGATGGTGATCTCTATTCAGTATATTCAAAATGGCAGTCATGAGTTCGTTTTAGTTTTGTGACTTTCTAACTACCAGGTCTCAAATTTGAGGCAATATTTTGAGACTAAAGCCAGAAACTGTTTAGTGAATAGTAACTAGTCACAAATTGAGATTTTACTACAAAATGTCTCAAATAGAGACAAGAGACTGGTTACAGAATCCCGCTATTAATTGCTTACAATTATTTTCCTACACACTGGTAATAAATACCATATTTGCCGCACGTGGTGCTTGTCTCGGCTCAGTTGTCTTTGTGCGGCGAATCGTATGCAGAGCAAAACAGAAGATATCAACACGAAGTGAGCAGTAAGAAAAATAGTTATTAATTAAATCTATTACAAAATTTAGTGAATAACTGTTTATATGTTTAAAAAAATTCGAATCGAGTTCCAAAAAACGTGTGACTACTTTAATTTTCATTAATGACGGTAAATCCTTAACTGCAGCTGTTTGTTTTGTTTGTTACACAATGGGCGTACGATGGTTTTACAAAATTTTATAGGAAACCAAAACTTGTTTTGAAAAGCAGTTATTCTGCCCGCCAGTGCGGCGTATAAGCGTTATATCGATTGCATGCGCAACAACTGCTGACGAATATGATAACATTGAAAGCCGTCACCTTGACAATCAGTGATCCTTGAAGAGGTTAACAACACCAACAAAAGCGTGGATTATCAACTAGCGTTGTGTGGGTAATAAAGTTGTTGTTTTCATTTAACTAAAGTGCGCCGGTATGTTATGTGCAACAACAGCAAATATTTAAACGTCAGTTGGTTTCACTTTTAAAAGTTTATTTTGCGGTTTGTAGACCAAGGAATTGCAAATGCAATTTATGCATAAATATATACTAAAGTGTTAATGTCTTGAGTTTATAGTGAAATCTTTGTGCAGTTTGTGTTTTTTTAAATTTATTTGCCAACAGTCTATCATATTTAATTGGTGCGGCTTAGTTGTTTTTATTTTGTTTTCGTCATTCATTATTGAAATGAAGAGCCTCAGCTGCTGCGCGCGCATTCCCACCTTTGGCCGCTCGCTGAAGGGGGTTGAAACGGGCTAAACGCTGCTCGATTGCGAATTTTGGATAAGGGAACTTATTACGAAAGCACTTGGCTGCGCCGGAAAAAGAGGTATGTACCTAAATCCATACATACATGCATTCGTACATGTACATGTACTTATTGTTGTGAATGTGCGCTTTTGTATGAATGCCTGATGTATACATACATATACATATAAAACAAGGTGACCAGCTAAATTAAATTATTATTTTCTTAATAAATTTTATTTTATGTTCTCTCATATTTTTACAATATATGAACATATTTCCGGTTTTCTCAGTAAAATGACGTGATGGTATGACTTAATCATGGCAGAACTTTGTTCCCACAACAGACGGGTCTACTTAACCGGAACAGACCCGGATTCTTTATCCGGCTTTTTTTTACGATCAAAAACAGAATTCTGCCGCTACAACAACAACCACATCATGTTAGAACTAGTAGAAAAAGTGAATATGAAATCATTAAAAACATAATACAACTTCCTTCGTAAAAAATACGAAGTTCGAGTGTGAACCATGAATGATGAAATACGATGAAATCTAAATAACCTGTAACGGTTTTCTTCGAATCAAAAGGATTAACTGGAGAAAGACCTCACTTCCGTTTTTGCAGCAGTCAATTCTTCGTAACTGGTAGAAACATGAATTTTACCCAGCCAAGAACTTATAACTCGGCAGCAAATTACTTTAGAGATGCATGTTGCGTCTATAACAAGAGCAACAAGACTCAAAAAAATATTCCTTACCAATCCAAACCGGGATAGATCGTCGAAATGACAGCCCTTGGCCGGATAAAATCCGGTTAAATTCCGGTAGTCTTGGGAAATGAACAAGAAGCGCGACAACCAGCAGACAGCTGCCCTTATCGTAAATACTGGACCTATCACAATTGTGTAGATCTGCCTATTCTTGCTATTAAATTGATAGCTGCTCTTATGAGAACTTGTATCAGGACCATTTATTAGCTAAGCTTCGAAACCAATGCGACTCCATGACTGTAGACAAAAGATGTAACCTGGAACCAAAAACTAGGAATGTTAGTGTTGAGGTATTCAGGAAAATAGCAATTGCTTTTTCATTTAAGGGTATGTTTCAGTCTAAATTTTAGAAAAAAATCGATAATTTTTTTTGATTTAAAGTACATTTTAGGAATTTAAAAACATTATTAATTTGATTGTAGTATTTTTGTTGTTGTTGCGGCAGAAATTTTCGTGTTGACAGTCCTTGACCGCATAAACATCCGTGTCCATTCCGCTTACGTAGACCCGACTGTTGTGGGAACGGGATCCACTTTAATGTCAAGGCATTTGGGTCGGTCTGTAAACTGTATTTTTCCAATTGGATGATAATGGTACGGATGCTATTGCACGGATCTGCTTGAAAGAAGAAATTTAATTCCCAATTCCATATTCCCAGAAAAAAATGTCAAAGGCTCGATTTTTCGAAGGCCCTCGACTTTCAAATTTTTAACAGATTTACATACATAAGTATGTTATTAAGTGTAAAAATACAAATAAAATTACAGGTTAGGTAAATAAGCTGGTTTTTCGCGAGCTTACGGCCTTCATGCGACCATAGGTAGCCACAAATTTATTGAACCCGCTAATATCTACTCCAGCCAATTGGCGTGATTCAACTTAAGTTTGTCAAAAGATGAATATTGGGGGAGTAAGTGTCTAGTTGTTTCTATCTAGTCTTCCCCCTACATCTTTGACAAATTGCTACCTACAAAACCTTTAACTTCAACGCGTGAGGGGATTTTTTTTAAACTTCGGTAGATAATATTTTGAAATGCAATAAATATTCTGCATGTGCTTAGCACCGACACTATAGAGTACCCGATAATATCAGCAAAACACTCGCGCACCTAAAGATTTATGAACTGGTCACTCTTATCGCCGGCGCAGACACAACACAACGCTTATGCGGTGCTTTAGGCCAACTTCCGAAATGTCGATCAGGCAACACATCAGCTGTACCTAAATATTTACATACGTATTAACGGCATTCAATACCGACAGCGACCAACAACAGCAACGAGAACGACTACGACGACGTCAGCGGCAGATAGCAAAACCGACAGCAGCCAGCTCCGTTCAGCTCCAGCTCCAGTACTAGTGATCAGCAATTGTCGGTGACGACGACGAGCAGTTAGTTGACGACTGTTGAACTCGATACACGCGAACATAGTAGCGAACTTGGCGCAAAACGGTACTTGAGAATTGTGAACGGACGGTCAAACAAGAAAAGAAAGGTGATTAAATTATTACAAATAAATTAACTAAGGAAACACACACTTAAATCGAAGAGGTGACCAGAGCGGTGAAGTGTCTACGTGCATGCGTTCAATCGTTGTGCATTGTCTAATAAGCAGCAAAACCGAACGGACTAACCAAAACGTAAACGTCGAGTCTTGTGATCGCGCGGCGGTACTTTTATTTCACGCGTCTATACGTACATATATTGTATGTGTGTGCATTAAATACAATAAAATAATAATTTGTGTTTTGTTGTTTCTTATTTATCCTTTCTGGTTTCCTTCGCCTTTATTATTTTTGTTAATTTCGGTTGTTGTTGTTTTTATTATATTTTTGTTTTCCATACTTTTTTGTTCTTTCTTTTACTGTTGTCTATTCGTTTAGTATTTTATTATATGTTGTTGTTGTATTTTTTCTTACTGTTTTGTTTCTTTTTAATTAAGTTCATTTTTTTCATTGTTTTCCATGTTGATTTTCTTAATTTCTTAATTTTTGTTTTTTAATTTTAGTCGTTGCCCCTAAATTAATTTCCTTTATTTTATCTTATTCTCTTATTAATTTTTGTTGTTGTTGCTTTCTATTTTTTAAAATTTTTTTTTATTGATTTTCATTATTTCTTATATTAATTTTCTCTTTTTTTTATTAATTTTTGTTCTTTCTGCTTTTTTATTTACAAATTTTTTTTTCGTTGTTTTATTTTACAAATTTTTTTTTGGTTTTATATTAAATCATTTTGTTGTTGTTGCTTTTAATAATTCTTTGGTTTCATACTTTTTGATTTGTTTTTGTCTTTTTTTTTATTAATTTGTTTTTTTTTTTCAACAATTTTTGTTGATGTTTTTTAAATAATTATTGTTGTTGTCACTTTTATTAATTTTTTTTTAATTTTTGTTGCTGTTACTTTTCTAAATTTTTTGGTGTCGTTAAATTTTTTAAATTTTTTTGTAATAAATTTTTTGTTGTTGTGTTAATAAAATAAATTGTTTTTGCTTTTTATAATTTTTTTGAAATTTTATATTTTTCCGTTTTTCTATATTACCTTTTGTTTTGTTGTTATTTTTACTTTTTTTAATAATTTGTTGTTATTTTTTTCAATAAATTTCTTGTTATTGCTTTTACTAATTTTGTTATTTCTGTAGTAAGTTTTTTCCTTCTATTATTTTCTTACTTTTAGTTGTTGTTGCTTTTAATATTTTTTGTTTTTCTTACTTTATTTTTGTTGTGCTTTTTTTTTATCAAATTTTCTAGTTGTTTCTTCTATCAGTTTTCTCCTTAATTTTTTGTCCATTTTTTTGATTTTTGTTTTCTTTTTTTCGCTTACTCCTTTCTTCCCGTTCTAAAATAAAAACAAATGCAATCAAAAAATATAACAACTACAAAAAGTGTTTAAAGTGCAATCATTATACATATGTACAAGCCTGTGTACCTGCTTATAAAGATAACAAGGTGATTACGCATTTTATTGCAACCATCGAAAGTGTATTAATAATGTCTAATAACATGTTGATAATTTCCATTATGGCGCACTGTTACCGGCTTAAATAAATCAAAATGCCCCCCACACACACAGACACACAACACACTCATATATACACACCTATGTATGTATGCATATACACTTGATGGAGGGATGCAGATAGCTAATTGCGAAACCTCAAATCTTAGGGAATAGTGAACGAACTGCGAAAATCTCAAGCGTGGCACCATGCAACAACACACACCAATCTGCATACTCGTACAACTTGAAATGTGCGGCGAGCTCTAGCGGATAGCCAAAAATACATGTGTGCAACGGAAAATACCAAAAAAAAAAAAGCACAAACAATCCCCGGAATGCCAAAAACAACATGATCCATGCGGTGAATGGCTCTGGGCTGTGTGCATTTAGCCGCAATGCGGTCGCGCTGCTGCAGTGTCAGCAAGTCTGTTTTTGTTTAGCCAATGCAAAGCACGAGTGCGTGTGTGTAAATAGCTGCGGCGGAATTAAGATGAAAAAAAAAATAAAAAATAAAAAT
>NW_017535241.1:609076-640648 GCF_001853355.1 Bactrocera latifrons
ATTAAAATTATAAATACAACCTAAAAATTGAAATCATTTAGAAATCGTCAAAAAGTCGCACGCATGCGCAAAGTGTATTTCATATAAAAAAGTGTAAAATATATGCAGTCCGCGTGTGATGCCAACAAAAAGTTACATAATCAAAGAAAAAAGCAGAAAATAAATATATGGTGCGTGCTGCGGCTTAAAAATGTGCATAAATTAACAAAGTTGGCGCGCCTCCTCCCATAACAGGCGGCTGTCCCACAACGCATTTGAGAGTTGTTAGCAAAACAAAAAAGAAAAATTATAATGGCAACAACAATAAAAGTTGTCAGTGTCAGTGCCGCCGTTGTTGTTGTATTGCCATTTTTTGCGTTTATTTCTAAGTGCGTTGCTGACCCTGTAATCATTACGCGTTCGAAACACTCAAAAACAATATGTTGATTGGCCACATTCTACGTAGTTGCTGCTTCTGTCACTGCTGCTGCTGTCTGCTCTTGCAACGCTCCACCGTCGGCTTGTTGCTGTTAACTGCTGTTTCATTGCATAGTTAGATGCCACATGCAATGTACTTATATTATATAGAAATGTGCAGCACAGGTTTTGGTTACAGGTTTGCCGTTAAGTCACGCCATTCATGCGGTATTCGTTTCTACTTGCCACACTGATCAATGGAACGATCTTTAGCGTTGTTATCTGCATATACATATACATATATATGAATAAATAATCATATAAAATATGCTAACACAAATATTTGTTTACGAGTATAGCTACATATATTTTCAGTCTTACAAAATTCAAACGTATCGAACTTAATTAGGTTAGTTACAAATGTCTCGGTAAGACATTTTAATTTTTTTAATTCCACTTTAATTTTTAAGCTCATTGTGAATGAACGCTGTTTTCGCAGTCCATATGATCTAGGTTTATCGATGAGCTGCCAAGTTTTGGCTATCTTCTAGAGACTACGTCCAAGTTCAATGACTTATGCTTAATAAGGTCAAGCAAACTCAGATGAATAGAAATCGCTTAGGAAGATACTTTTTAGAATGAATTTCTTCCAGCAAGGTTATTATTTTGGTAGCTCTGCTGCAAAAAGTGGTCTGATGCTCATTATAAGCTAGTATCGTAAGATAACTTTTGGCAAAGGTTTAAAACATTTTGCAACGAACTGTAATGCCATCGAAACTAAGTATTTTTTTTTAACATATCATCGGAGTGTATATTTAAAACTTTGGTTGAAGAAACTCACACAATCGGTTCCATCGGATTTGGAATTCCATTTCACTACTTTACCGTCGGGTATGAAAACAATCGCAAAACAGTTAAGGGATTCATATTTTTATGTAACCTCTTTCCAATGAATTGCTCCGGCATACTCGAGTACTGCCCAAAATTTCTATACCAACCTCTATAGTTGTTATTTTCCGCAATAAAAAAGATAAAAATAGAATAAAGTTACCTTTATTATTGTAATAATTTTCAGATTTGATCTGCGCTCAATTTGTCTCAGAAAACCACCTGCACTAAGAAATAACCTTTAAAATCAGAAGAATCCAATTATAGTACAGATTTAATTTTCTTGAGCTGCTGGACCACCATTGGTACTTGCGCTGGCGCAAAAGCCTGTTGACCCAATATTGATCGCAGGAGAACAAGTGATCTATTTGCTCTTAATAAGGCTAGCCTCTCCCTAGTTGTGGCGAAGTTGAAATAAGTTTTAGTTGGATTTGCAAATTTGCATTGGCTACTAAGCGTTTTGCCAATCTGTAAGTTCGAACACAAGAGTCCATATTTTCTATGACTTCATAAAGGACTAAATATGTACACTAGTCCACGTACGATCATCGATCATCGATCAGCTATCTAATCTAACCGAACCTATCTAGTTTCCTATATAATATACTCTCGGTTTAACTGAATTGTCGGACGTATCCAATTGTTCACTTAATGAAGATGAGTTCATGTCGATGACGATTTACTGAACTCAAATCAAAAGAAAATCTAAGTTTCTGCTTTCAACAAAAAATATGCTTCTGACTAATTATACTTACCGATCCAAACGAGGCCGTATAAAATATAAGATTAATGCCGATAACGTAGAACCGGCTGTTGTGAAAATGGGCGTTCCGATTCGCACTTTCATCGGTCTTTCCTTTCAAATCCTTCGGACAACCAAGCGATTTTTATAAAAGATTTCGCTATCTTGTTTTGTGTGCTTACTAACGGAAACTGATAAAAAGATATTTGAGTTTTAAGTAGTTCTTTTCATATTGCTTCAGTCTGATCTGTCTGAGATTTTGCCATATCACATTTTTTAGTCCAATCTCTCTCAAAATTCGCCATATCAACCACCAAATTGATAACCGATAAGTGATAAGTCATATCCTCCCAAAAGTTTGGTCGAGCTTGCTACTTCACAATCATTACTCACATAGGTTCAAAAGGATCAAATTTGACCCGAAATAAAAAAATAATAACTTTCACGGTTTTTAATCCAAATCTTTATTATATATTATTTATTGGTAGTATTCAAATTAAACACCTGAGGCAATAAAAGAAAACCAAGGCTCCAATTTTCCATTTTCCATACATTTGTTGTAAGTTTCGCCTAGGATGGCCTTCAATGCTTTCAGAGAATTTTGATTTTTTTTCGTTTTGGAATCATTTTTGTAGGGCTATTCACTAGATAGTTGGACAGCTTCGACGTCATATTCATAAACCTACGTTTTGTGATCAGTAATGATGCGTCGTTCGATGTCGTTTCTGCAAAAGCTTCGGGTCTTTTAACATGAGCCTAGCAGTGGCACGCTTCTTATCTAAAATATTAACAAAATGTCTTGAATCGATCCATAAAAGTTGCTGAGATCCTCGGCTATGTCTCTGATGCCAATAAAACGATTTTTAAGCACTGTTTCTTTTTAATGTTTTCCTCATTAATTGGACCAGTCTGAGTAAAAGTTCAGCCGATGGTTTATAAAGTGTTATTTTTTATATTTTTTGAATGATCCTTTACTCAATCAAGCAATGTCTACTCGTGTGATGAAATCGATTTATGCTTTATGAGTTTTTTCCAGGGAATGTTAAGAAAAGCGAAAACTGTTATTTATATATACATATGTATGTATCCATGTGTATACTTATATAGCATAACACATTGGCTCAAAGTGATCTCAAACGGAGTTAACTGATGAATCATATGTATCTGTATGTTTGTGTGTAAATAGGGAAGTCCGACTGATTCCACTCGATGACAAGTCAATTAATGAGTCAATATTTTTCTATATTATACTTAGCAAGGCCAAAAGTATTATACATTACCTACGAGTATAGGTGATTCTTGTCGAGTTCAGGTCTATACGAAAACTGAAATTTCTTTGTTTAGGCTGAATGCTTAACCCATTTCTGCCCGATGTGTATTTAAATACCCATGCAACAGTGTTCATGCGAAGAATCATATCTCGCAAGTGTTTAGATATATTGACTTTATTTCTTTCTAAATCATAGAGGAAATGTTAAATAATATACACTCCTTATAAGACAAGACACAATTTCGATTAACAAGTGCCCATTTTCAAAGTCAAAGTTGAGACATTTTCAAAAACCAGAAAATGATTCACAATTTCAACACCCGCACTATTTCACAATTGCAGTTTTTTTGCATCTACTTCGTCACACAGTTGATTTTGACACATGGCGAACAGCCGATCAACACGTTGTCACATACAAGTATATTAAATTTCAGGTGCACTTAGAATCCTTATTAGCCCATTGGGTATTTTATAACCCATCGCATATCTCCGGTATGCAGAAAGTTACAAACCTGAAAATTCTTCTATGATCTACATAAACTTCTCCATGCATTTTTGAAAAAATCGTACTGCGGGATCTACAGGCGGGCAGTAATCGGTTAAGAGTCCTCCTGCAGTACCCATTTGGATATATGTATATATGTATTCACATTTATTGAGAAATATATTAAGTATATAGCAGGAAATTCTAATACAAACTTTATGCAAGATATCTATATATTATCTATATATACTGTATCGTACTATAACAATTTATTCTAATAAATAGAAAAAACACGCTCTCATAATCTTCACTATTATCTATAAACACTATTCACCTACATAGTGGAGCTCTCACTAATTAGATTTCATTATAGTGAGTTAAGCAATCGGTTATGTATAGTACAAATTTAATTTTTGCCGCACTCGGTTGTTATTGTTATTATAAATTGAACAACAAGAAATGACGTGCTGTCATATGTCCGCAATGTGATGTTATCAATTTTGAGTCACTTAAAAACCGGGCTACCACCTCAAGTGTTGGTGTCACCACATACTTGTATTTCTGGAACATAAGTAGATTTATAAAAAAATTACAATAAACTTATCGTTAAATGGAAATGCAGTTAGGAATTTTTGAAATAATGTAATCTAGAAGTTGAAAGAAAAATTGAAGTGTGTGCTTTTTTTTGGGGCAGAGTTTTTGATTCGGTGTAGTCGCAAAAATTTTGCTTGGAGAATACTGCCTTCAATTTGATGATCAGAAGTTGTATTAATTTTGCCTCGATGCTTGTAACATGTCTGAGATCCTATAAAATATATACATATGTACATATATAAATGATCAGCATTACGAGCTGAGTAAATTTAGTCATGCCCCTCTGTCAGTCTGTATATGCGCGTAATGGTCCTTCACTTCTTGATATCAATCGAACTAAAATTTTGCACACGCCTTGTCCCTCCAAGAAACTGTTCATTCATCGGCATCGCCGATATCGGAACACTATATCATATTGCTGTCATACAAACTGAGCGATTGGAAACAAGTGTTTGTACGGGAAACTATCTTAAATGATAAAATATTCTCGAGACATGTAATTAGGTTATTATCGAAAGGGGTAGTGTAATCTCCGAAAGATTTGTTCAGATCAGATCATTATAGAATATAGTTGTCATTCAAACTGACCGATCACGGTATCTTCACTAAGTTTGGCTCGGGTTGAAAATATCAACGACAACGATGCGATTTCCGAATATATTGTTCAGATCGGACATTATAGCTTATAGCTATCATATCAATTAAACGATAAAGTAATTTGAATAAATATTTAGTATTTGTGAAGGGTATATGGCTTCGGTGCAACCGACTTTTAATAGGCCACTACAAATGTAGACCGATTAGGATAGCAAACGACGCCATATTTTTCCTGCGCTTTTGACATTTCCTTACACTGGGGTTTGCCATTTCATTATGGAAAGACAATGACTCAAAAATGCTTGAAATTTAATGCCGAAATTCGGAGTCAGTGGCCCCAAATTGGGTTTTTAAATATAACAGAAACGATTTGATATATCAATGAATTTTTGACGAGTCACCATTGCCTCTCGAAAAAATTACGGTTTGATACGGTTTATGGGCGGCCCTCTAATAAGTTTATGTACATATGTATCTCCTTAACTACTTAAGCTACAACAAACAAGCTTGCTGAGCGCAAATATTATGAGAACTCCTACTGACAGTGTAAAAATGGATGAAATCAGAAGAAAACCCCCACTTTTCGGTTAAATTCGATATCTCAAATGCAAAAATTGTATAAATGGAACAAAAAATGTTACCTAGGGGCTTGTACCGAATATGTGGACCCTAGAGCTTATAGTTGAGTTTTTACCAAAAATATTGGTCAATGTGTAAGGTACATATAGTATATAACAGAAATTCAATAATAATGCTTTCCTGCTAGCAGTATATGTGTGTGCTAAAAATGGGTTTAATCGAGATAATACTTCTTTGAGCTCCGATATCCTGGTGACTAATAACAGTGTATCTTTGTGCTTAAAATGGATAAATTTGAGCGAAACTTGTGCTAGCCCCTGTATAACAAATATCAGGATTTTCGAAAATCTGACTTCATATGATTGGTGATTGTATGTGAGGTACGTTAATGAAGCGCTGGGAACACTTTTTAGTATGTGGCATTATATAAGTTAATAGATAAAATCGGGTCGATACTACCCCAACTTCCTTATACTACATATAATGATTTTCGTTTTTCTAACAAATATGTGACTGTAGTATATGAATAATATGTAGTGTACATATGTATGTATATATAAAATGACTTTGATTCCGAGGGAATTTCCCGGTCTTTGATCTCTCTGCAAGTTGCAAGAGTACAAAATGTTCAGTTGCACTCGAAATTAGCCCTTCCTTACTTATTTCAGTTTACATTGTTGCCATATTTTTCTTTAACAGTGTTTTTTTTATTAATTTCATTTATTAGCGTAATGCAAAAGTAGCTTTAGCAATTCACAGAAAATGTAAAGAATATCTCTAAATTGCAAAGCTTAAATTTAATATATTATATTAGCTATTCGTATTATACAACACAACATCTGTTTTTGAAACAAGTCTGAAAGTGAAAGTCACAGCTGTGGAAATAAAGTAAAAAAAAAAAAATGCTACTAACAGGGCTAAATAACATATTAGCTTGTCGAAAAAGTCTTGCGGTATTTTCGCTAGTTGGCGCTGTGAGCGCAAAGTTCTAGTTTTATTCGTCGCTATACCTTTCTGGAAAGCTTATTTCACGCGTTAACATTGATTGTCGTTTCTTTTAAGTCGTTCGTGAGTTATAGCGCCGCAAGCATGGAGCAAAATAAAGAGAAAATATGGCATATTTTACAGTACTACTACGATAAAGGCAAAAATGTATCTCAAGCCGCCAGTAAAATTTGTGCAGTTTATGGACCTGATACAGTTTCCATTTCCACCGCACAACGATGGTTTCAACGTTTTCGTGCTGGTGTAGAGGTGGTCGAAGCTGCACCACGCTCCGGAAGGCCCGTCGTCGAAAATTGCGATAAAATCGCTGAATTGGTCGAAAGAGACCGGCATAGTAGCAGCCGTAGCATCGGTCAAGAGCTGGGAATGAGTCATCAAAAAAATTGTTATGAACAATTGAAAATACCGCAAGACTTTTTTGACAACCTATTATATATACATATATATATATATATATATATATATATATATATATATATATATATATATATATATATATATATATATATATATATATATATATATAAATATAGGTGTTATAATGAACTACACATATATACGTTTATATATGTATACCTATTTTCAATGTCGTATTTATATATACTTATATTTATATATGGTTGGAATTTCAAGTAGAAATAATTCGCGTTTCAAATAGTCATATAATATACAAGTATATACGTATATTTATATATATATGTATTTATTAATATTTCTTTATATATTAGAGTGTCAACAATATAATTTGTTCTTGAATTATAAAACTATTTGAAACATTTTACCTAATTGAAACATGTAGCAAATATGAAGGACAAATAACAATTAGCTTTAGATTCATTAGTACATGAATTAGTGTGTAAAGCGTGAAAAGGAATTACTATGTACCAATTTTTGCAATAATATACAAGGTTGGTGTAACAATTTCAAAATAATTTTAAATTTAAAATTACTGAAAGGATGTCCTAGATTCGGTTCTACTCACCTAGAAAACTTCTTCGTATAAAGTTTTATACCCATCAAAAAGTTTTGCTGAGAATATCTAGTCTCCTTGCAAGAATGATTTCTTGCGAATTTGACAAAAACCGCATCAAATCGTAATTTTTTCGGGATCCAATAGTAACTCATGGAGTACATATGGATTGCTATCAATGGATATTGGATATATTGCTACTGCATATTTTGTGTATTGACGAAGCCATTTAGCCAGAAAGTAGCCTCATCGCTAAAGATGGTTTTTCGATGAAACCCGGATCATTTTCAAGTGTTGCTCAGCACAATTCACGAACATACTACGATTGTGGTGGCAAGCGGCTTGAGTTCTTAAGTCAATTTGATCTTGTAAGGTTGTAGGCCAAGATCCTTTCGCAAAATTTGCCACAATAACGTCACAGTGATCAGCAACGTTTGAGAACAACGTGTGAGAGACTAATATGGGTCTCTCTCAATTGTTGCGCTAGCGACAGCAATATTCTGAACACTGCAAGCACTTCTTTGTCTCACTGGCACGGGTATATTTTGTGCCTTTCAATTCAAATTGTTCCATTAGACGCTCTATTGTTGAACTGACAGGACGATTATGGTGACCATAAATTGAACGTAGCGCTCTTAAAGTTGAGGTCACTAACTCCGAATTTCGGTAGTAAAATTTAATAATTTTGATTCGTTATTGGATCGTATACATATTTTTCCATGATGAAATAGCAAACTTTATTAAAGAGAAATGTCAAAAGAGTGAACAGTCGGACAGCTAAACTTCACTGCAATTTAGATTTTAGTATTCGGTCTGATTACTAAAATGAGAGAGTACACGACCCGAAAACGTTTCATGCAGTAATTGAAGTGTTCCAAGCGCTGTATGACATGTGAAAGAATCCTGTTAAAACCATATATTGGCCACATCAATATCAATAAATTTCAGCAAAAAGAACTGAGTTATCATGTCGCGATATCGAGCAACAATAACAGTCACTGCTTGGTCAAGCCTCATTTGCAACAACGTATGGTATAATTATACGTCCAGTCCAAAATCCACACATAAAAGCGACAAGTTGTGGATGCATTTATTTTTCGACAATCACATGACTCTCAGAACCCCAAAAGGGTAAATTTCGGCGATTAACAAAACCATTAAGTCATCTTGTGCTTTATCGCTTGAGACGATTTTCCTCAATAATTCCATTTAGTATTCATTTGTTGATGAAATTTGAAAAATTGTTCTATAATGAGGACACTGTGTTCTATCATGTAGTGCTCCAATTTTACCAAGCCTAAACTATTAGCTGTCGATTTGCGAGTTGCCTCAAGTGTAGCCATGTCTTTCTTCCACTTGATCTTTCCAATGGAGTGGAGCTGCACTTTCTCCTCTCCTTACTCTCGAATACCCTCAGAGCTGGACTGTAAATTTTCCCCAGAACCTTTCTCTCGAAAACTCGTAACGCCGGCTCTTTGGATCTCTGCACCATATAGCAAGACGGGAATAATGAATGACTTATAAAGTTAGATTTTTGTTCATCGAGAGAGGACTTTACTTCTCAATTGCCTACCCAGGCCGAGGTAGCACCTATTGGCAAAAGTTCTACTGCGTTGAATGTCGAGGCTGACATTGTTGTTGGCGTTAATAATGGTTCCAAAATAGACGAAATTATCTACGACTTTGAAGATATGACTGTCAACAGTGAAGTGGTTGCTACATATATCGACGACTGTTTTTTTGATGACAGGAGATATTTCTTCTTGCCCTCCTTCACCATCAGATCCATTTGATATGCTTCTTTGTCCAACCTGGAGAAAGCAAAACTAACGGCGCGGTTGTTGTGGCCAATGATATCGATATCATCAGCGTAGACCAGCAGTTGTACACTCTTATAGAAGATTGTACCTGCTCTATTCAGCTCTGCAGCTTGCATTTTGTTTTGCAGTAGAAGATTGAAGAAGTCGCACGTTAGGAAGCCGCCTTTGTCCGAAGCCTGAAGTTGTTGTAGCGACAGAATTCTGCCGAGTTGACTGTCCTTCACCGGGTAGAAATCGTGGTCCGTTCCGATAACGTAGAGCCGACTGTCGTGTGAACGGTGTCCGAAGCCTCGTCCTTAATTGCATTTCGAGTAAATAACACTTCAGTTTTGTCAATTAGATCTAGTTGTTGACTGGTCTATTTTTACAAAGGCTAAAGGAGATCAAATAAGTGATTAAGATATTTCACAACTCCCTGAAATCACCCCGATTTTTGTATATGTGTGTGGATGTGACAAAACTGATTGAGCTTTCCAAATTTTTTTACATTTAATATTTATTCAGCTCAAGAGAATGACAGCTGAATTCACTGCTGAATCTATTCAGCCCAAGTGAATGTTGAATTAAGTGCTGAATCATGCATATTAAACCTGTTATGGAGCCTTAAAGCCACATTTTCAACAGCTGTGCTAAAGACCAGAAAAACATCTTTTATTGAAATAACAAGAAAGACTCTGTGCATCATTGCAATCACTTGGTCTATATAATTATCGCATTATCTTTACATGTGCATTTAATGTTTATATAATATGTATGTAAATGTATAAATTATGTGCAATAATTGCATTCAGCTACACATACATATACATACATATATTATATTTGCATACCTCTGTCGCTGTATTAATATTTAGCTCGCCTAAATAAATATTGTGAATTGACTTAATATTTCGTTGCATTTCTCCTACGGCTTCAATTTTGAACTTGGCATGTTTGCTGTTGTTGCAATTAATTCCGTCTTGTCAGCAAGTGACAGAGCACTCACTGATAAAAATGGCAACATTTACAAGCGCATTTTGTTGTTTAACTTTATTATTGTAATTTCTTGTTGTTTTTGTTTTTTTGAAAATGTGCTTTGTGTTTTATTGTTATTTGGCATTGTTTTCAAAGGCTTGAAGTAGTGATGAATTGCTTGACGACGTCCATTAAATAGCACCTTATCACATATCACAGTCATTAAGCTTTAAGTGAGCAGAATTCACGAGATATCTATTTATGTACGTGGTATTATTTGCGCTAGTCTACATATAGCTATAATGTACATATGTATGTATTTATTATCAATATGTAAAGCACTTTGCTGTTGACTTATCTTTTGTTGTGCACTTCTTGTGTATGTAAGAAACTACTTAGAAATAATGAATTGTAATTAACATATAAGAATTTTCAATAAAAAAATATAGCAAAATATTACAAAGCTGTCTTCAATTCTCAAAACTTAAAAAGTAGCGAATCGAACAAGCAACTGTTAAAAGTGTGGTATTACTCTGCATAATCAAATAGTAGCCGCAATCGATTGGCCACTTCTCGTGCTCGCTGGATTGGCTTGTGCGCTGGACTCTCGACAGAAAAATTTCATATGAAAGTAAACATGAAGTTGTGTTCTAAAATTATATTTGCAATTTCATCATTTTAATATCGATTTAATTTTAATCGCGGAGCATCTAACTCTCTCTACATAAATATTAAAAGGAACTATTTTGACAAAAAAATCTATAGAGAGCGGGTTTTAACCGTCCATCGACCTTAGTATCGTCGATCACCTCTTCATTAGATGAACATTTCTTCCCAGCGCGCATTCTTTTGAAATCTCAGCAAAGGAAATAGTCGCTGTAGCCAAGATCTGGAGAAAACGATGGCTACGGAATCAATTCGATTCATGGATTTTGTCATTCTTTTCACTAAATTGTGATACAGTGCATTGGCTTGGTGAAACTGCACTCCTTTTTTATTAAAATCCGGCATTTTTCTGCGATTCCGTCTTTCAAACGGTCCAATAACGCTATCTAATAGTCGCTGTTAATGGTGCTTCCCTTTTCAAGCTAGTCGAATATTTGTAAAATAACATTTCTCATACGATTTATTTCGTATTTGGTTCTCAAATCAATCAAGTGGAGTAAAATATTCAGTCCTTAATTATGTATTTCCGATAGAATACACTCAAATATTCCTCACATCCTATTTACCATAAATTTACATATGACTTCCATACTACAGTTCACGCAAGTGAGAAAAGTTCTCTGAGCTTCATTCGCTTGGTAAAGGCCAGTAACTTTCTTTCTTTTTACATATAGCTCAAACAGCTCACATCTTCCGGTCTTAGACCAAGTATCCTGAGAATTGCCACGTAAAAAACACCCCCAATGAAAGGAAGAAAACAGCCTGGCGCTGATGTAAACTCCGCTATAACCGCATAAGCGGATTCTACGCCAATAAAGGAGAAGATGAGTAACAAATTTTCTTGGCGCTTTATTCGGCTATCATTCTTTTATGCTCTAAAAGTTTAAAGTTACATGAGTTTTATACTCACATTGTAAATATAAAATAACAAACAATTTTGACCCGGACTATTAAAAAAAATTAAAATTTTCATCTGTTTTAATACCAAACTTTATTATTGTCTTTAAAATAGCTTCCTTTTGAGTCAAAATAAGCATACCCACGCAATTTTCTATTCATTCGATATAAACCTTGGTTGAAATGGCCAGGTTGCAGTATCTTCAGTTAATTTGGAATTTTTCGTTTTCGACTCATTATTGGACCGCCGTTCTCTATATTGTTGGACAGTTTGACGTCATATTCACAAATCTACGTTTCCTCACGAGTAATGATACGTTTGACGATTGTATATAAGGCTGCGTTGTCAAGCATCTCTTTTGCGACCTCTTCTCGACGTTGTTTTTGCAAAGCAAAATGTGTTGAGCCGATCCCTAAAATATGATGAGATCCTTTGCAATCTCTGCGTTGCAAATGACTGCCAAACACGGTTCTTTAACTTTTTCGATGTTAATGTATTTAACATAGGTGGATGGACGACTTCCATTAGGCAAGTTTTCGATTACTTTATGAGTGCTTTGTACCACTCAACTACTTGTGGTTGTGAGAAAGTCAAATTCCCAAAACACTTTTGATACATTTTAATGATTCAGTTGCCGGGATTCCATTTGACAAAATTTCAAACAAAACACTTGTGCCAATGTTTTTCCAATCCTCGAAACAGTTGTTAAAGTAAATTTCCGGAATAGCTTTCAAAGCCCCTAGATCTTCAGGTTTAATGTCTTTAAATTACTCTAAACGATTGCACCGAATCGGTAGTTTGACTTTGCTGAATAACCAAAACTAACACTGAGCTAAATCAGGTTAATACGGTGGTTACGACACAATATTGGTTGAAAATGTGGCGTTAAACTCAGGGACAATCACTGCAGTATGCGACGATACACTGTCGTGGATATAGCCAAGAGTTGTCGGCCCATAATTCCGGTCTCTTCCTACGCTTCACGCAAACAACGCATAACACTCAAATAGTTTTCTTTGTGAACAGTTTGGCCGGTTGGAAAGAATTCAGAGTGCACCACAACTCAATAATCGAAGAAAACTCTCAATTTAACTTTGATTTTTGACCTGCTTTAATGTTGCTTTTAGGCTTCGGCTCACCTTTGCCTTGATATTCGGTCTATTCATCGTCTGTATCCCGGTCATAAGCATAGACTCAAGACGCATCGCCATAATAATACATCTTGGCAGTCAGAAAGCATTGTTTCACAAACGTTAACGCAATGCTATTTTTCGAAAGAATTGAGTGATTTCGGAACCAGTCGGGCTTTCATTTTTCTTCGACTCGAATGGTCTTTCAAAATGCTTTTCTCGGATCCCTCCGATATTCCAACAATGCCAGTAAGATCTCTGACTCTTAATCGTTAATTCTCAAACATCAATTCTTTTATTTTATTCAGCTGTTGATCATCAGTTGATGTGGATGGCCGTCCCGGACGTGGTTCGTAGTCAACGCATTCCCGACCATCTTTGAATAATTTGTACCAATCAAAAACACTTGGTCGCGATAAACAATTATCAACGAAGACCTTTTCGAACATTCGGAACATTTCGGCATCAGATATTTGATTCCGCATACAAAATTTAATGGCACTTCTTTGTTAAATAATTTCACTTATCAAAAAAATCGCCGAATTCACTTTATGTACTTTAGAAAGAGAAGCGTATACTAAACACTTATTATTTTGATATGACATTTGGTACAGATGTCACTGACAGTCATACCAACCTAGAAATAAATAAGTCGTTGAATGAGTTTTCCTGCCAAATTTAAATGAAAAAGTCTTACTATTTTTTGCACACAGTTGAAAGGCTAGTATTTTTTGGACTAGTTCCACTAGCTGGCTGCTTTAAAATATTTTAGAGATCATATTACTATACTTGTAGGTGGTTCGTTTTACTTGCACTAGATCACTTAATTCCCAGCTTTTTAAATAAATAATTATTTATTCCACCATCTTATTTAAGTAATTAATGTTTTATATTAATAATATATAATTATCAACATTCCTTAAGGTAATTAAAATATGTTTAATAACATTTTTGGAATATTTTAGCGTATGCAAGTATATTATAGTATCAGTTAATTGCAGGGCACACTTAATAACATATTTTATTAATTTACAATGTGACAATAAACTTATGTAAGTCGCTCACCACACCTATTCAAGTAAATATTAAATACTCATACATTCTACGCAAACTTCCAAACAATTATTATATAATATAAATATTTTTCCATACAAAAATTTCATAACACTCACATTTGTGTTCATATTAGACATATATAATAGGCACCACGATCAATGAAAGATATCAAAAAATAATTGTAAAAATTTCAAACGATCACAAATCGTGATTTTCTTTGTAAACGTATTTTATATAATACGTGCACATGAAATAAAATCTCTCTCTATCTACATACAAATTTATGTACAGTCACATCTCATGCTCAATTAAACGGTATGACATTTATTTCGGGAAACTTTACTAAGCTTAACATTTGTCATTTTGATGGATGATTTGACATTTTTTACAAGCAGTGTCATTATTTTATCAGTGAGTAATTTTTTGGAAAGCTTGCAGTCGCTAACGAATTTAGATACCCTATTCGTTGAAAATGAATGGACTCATTCTCGCTCTGCTCGAAAAATATCTGGTATTCGAATTTAAATCTCTAGTACTCTGTTCAGGCAGAGCAATTTTTTTTTTTTGATAAATCCAAGTTTATAGAAGTGAGCTGGATAAAGGGAACTAATATTGGGTTGGGGAAACCAGCTGTCTCGCTCTCTTCCAAAGATATTTCATACTCGAACTTAAATTTGTAGGTCTGAGTTCAGGCATAGTAATGTTTGTTTTGGTAAGTCTAAGTTTGTGGAAGTGAGCTCGACAAAGGGAGAGTTTATTGTGTTGGGGAAATAATATGAAGTGAGAAAATTGAACGAAATCAGATGCGCGGTTTTAATCCGATGGGAGCTCTAAAATATAGCTTACCGTTTGTGAGCAATAAAAGTTCCCATTAGTGAACAATTTCTATACCATTTTTTTTATAAATAATAAAAAATGTTCGATAATCACGATAATGGCAATATTATATAAATAGTTAAACTTCAAGTTAGTCGAAAGCAAACATTATTTTACGATTTCCTGACTGATATCGTACAAGTTGTAAAGATATCAAATTTTTATCAGAGTTCTAGAAAAGATGATATGAGAGCAGAAAGTTTTTCTAATAATCACGACAACGGTAATAAAAAGGTAAAACATAAAGTTTTATGATTTTCTGATTGAAATCGGACAAATTGTAAAGATAACAGATTTTTTAAATCTTCTTTACTGGCGTGGAAACCACTTACTCGGTTATAGCTTAAGAACTTAAGGGCGGCTTTTTCTGAAAGTAGTTTGCAAAAAAAAAAAAAAGGGTACTTAAAGAAAATTGAAATGAAAATACTAAGTAGGTGCATGGAGAAAAATCAGCCAGCTAACGCTTTGGCTTTTCGATTCATGCTCTTTGTATACAGGTTTCCAAATAGTTGCTTTCACCTTGGGACAGATTTTTCATGATAACTCTTTAATTATTGATCATTATATTATTGTAAAATACCACTCCCATTCCATTTAATGATTTATTTAATAGTTTTTACTATCTAATTCCCTACATCATTTTATTTAATTATTTCCAATTAATTTTAGCATGAAATCGATACTTTATATCAAGGCTTAAGATCTTTGTGGGCGTTTTCTCAGATTTTGCTACTGTATTCGAAACCGCAATTAACTACGCCCACGAACTTTACGTGATAGAAATTCGCTGAAAAATACATACATACATATAAACATACATGATTTGATTTTAGAAAAGGCTTAGTTTTAGTCATAAGTTGAGGATAATAGGAAATGTCCACCTATCTTTTCCTACCAATTTTTTACTAACTTTTCTTTATTTATCTTTTCTGTTGAAAGATGAAGCATTTCCAAGTAATCGAGAAGTTTCTATGAGCTCTTTTAACATACTTAGGTTAGTTTAGGTTAGATGGCTGATCCCTCGGAGGGATCACAATTAGAGTGTTGTGCTCATTCACTTATGAAGCAAAATGAAAACTCTTGTAATTAAGTATTATCTATCGGTAAAGCGCCTTGAACTTATTTGAAATTGTCCATTTTTGCTATTTCACTTGGATGTTTAAGTATATGAGATACGAGGAATTTTTGCCTTGTTCTGGCAAAAGCAGGATATTTGAAATGAAAAGAAAATGTTTCTGCCTTATCTTATTCCAAATAGCTCACTGCATGAATTCAAATGGTACAGTGTCCAGTTAATATTCCAATAATCATTGAAATGCCAACTTTGCTGACAGAGATGATTTTCCTGATCTCTCCTAATTTACCCCGGGCCAGTCGGACTTTACGACTGCACAGCTGGTGGTAGTTGACGAATGCTTAATGAGCTGGTCTGACCAGCGGCACAATATTAACCACAGAAAGCCAACGGAGATCCAATTCAACCTGTCCTACCTAGCTCATCACCCTAACAGTTTCCTGCAATATCGCTGTGGCCAGGCACCCAAACCAGTCTAATCTTAAAGTTTCTTTATGCTATAGATAAGGAGTCTATATACCATTTAACGAGTCTTGAGCGAATATTCAGCGAACTTAAGGCTAGTAGTAGATCTACTACTACCTTTATGGCAGCTAGCTCTGCATAAAAGACGCTGTTGTGGTCAGGAAGCGTAAAACTGGAGTTGATGTAAAGTTCCCTACAATGTACTTCTCCACCAACACTTCTCGCAAGCCTTGATCTATCCAAAAAAAAAAAAACCCACAGCGCCTCTCCTGTAGCGAGTTCCCTTCTCCCATGCAACCCTCGAACATATGTGGGCCAAAAAACGGCAGCCAGGGATAGGTTTAGCTAACTGTGTTTATAAGTATCATGGAATGGAATCAAAGTGTGCGATAATTTAAGAGTACACAGGCTCGAAGTCAACTAAGTACCTAGATTTTCTGAGTCTGAGGGCAGTTTAGCGCTCATACAACTTGCGACCGTTCACCGGTGCTATAAGCAGCAAGGCGTGTTTAGTGCCATAGTTGGTATGGTATGATGGTACTGACTTGCCCCGTCCTTTCTTTATCTAGAGAGTCTAGTCTTGTTATGCCCGAGATAAAGGTTGCAACGGCTTCTCTGAGAGTCTCGGCGAGTGACGGTTTCATCACTCGGACCCCACATTCCCCGGAACAGTTGTTCCGATCCTCTTCACCCTCTTACTTCGTCTTCTCCTCGATAAATATCTTAGAAAAATACTTTTCTCCGAAAGGTAGTCGCGGTTAATGTTCCCAAGGAAATCTCTCACGAGGCTAAGGTGCCGGTTGACGCACTTGGCTTAGTGAAACAGCAATGCCTATTACTTCAAATGCGACCGCCTTTCGGCAATTTTATCCTTCAAACGCGCCAATAACCCTATGTAATGGTCATTGCTGATGGTTCTTCCTTTGATAGTCAGTAAAAATATTTCCAAAACGCCATAACCTTGCTTATAGAGCCATGTTTTGTCTAATATATTGATGCAAAAGCTCGGTTGAACATCTCCAAACATACGTCCGAATCATCAACTCTTCGTTGTTTTTTGCCAAAGGTGAGCTGGTGCAGACTTTGCTCAGCTCTTTCACGTAACCAAATATACATGAATGATACAATGTACATGATATAGTATACGTATTTGGTGCTCATTTGACCACATCTAAACTTAGCATACCAATTCTTGATTGATTTGATTTTCCTGTGGCAGTGTAGAGAAACTCGTTTCAACTTTATCATTCCCCTCAAAAAGTAAAATTTTATCAACATACGAAATTCCTTTTTATCCATTTTTTTCACAATAACAAAAGTTGCTTGACTCAAAATGATATAATGCACAAACGATAATGATCCGACAGCTGTGCCTCTTGAAGGTTAAGGTTAACTAAAAATCATATGTATTTAATTCTAATAGCGCCAGCTATGTGTCAAGTCGGAGCAGACTACCTGCTTAAAACAAAAAATAATAATTTCTGACCTAAAAAGTTCCGCAATCAGTTGAGGTATACAATTTTATTGCTTTTTAAGTGTCGAAAAATTTCGTAACTTTAATAAGCTCTGCAGATTTTAGAAAACCATAATACATATCTACATACATATGCTTGTAGGCTTGTAGATATTGTAGGCACATATATGGTAGAAAAGCTATAAAAAATGAACGCCAATCATTTTCATTTCCAACCATTTTAATTGCTCTGCCAGTCTAGAATTTGTGGAGTAATTATTTAAAATCACTGAAGGGGAACGAAGAAGCAAATATATACATACGTACAATTACTTAAGAGCAGAGGTAATAATAGTGTTTGT
Organism: Bactrocera latifrons; assembly: GCF_001853355.1. NCBI lineage: Eukaryota > Metazoa > Arthropoda > Insecta > Diptera > Tephritidae > Bactrocera > Bactrocera latifrons. The sequence goes on from NW_017535241.1 coordinate 627,357, forward strand.
AAGAACTTTGAGAGCATCTAAAGGGTGATCCGTTTTGAAGTTCCCTACTTTTTAAAGAAAAAACACAGAACTTCAAATTTAACGAGAAATGTTTATTATAATTCGAAAAAACAGCCTTTTGGCATTTATTTTTTGAAGGTTATCTCTTTAAATGCTGGCCTTGTCTACGTCTCAGATGGTCCCACCGTTGAGTCCAATTTTCGATGAGCATTTGAGCTGGTAACTGGGGAATGATACGCGTGATACTCAGGAAAAAGTCAAACGGTGTGATATGACACTATCTTGTTGGTCAATCGACCGGGACAAAACGTGAAAATATCTGCTCACGGAAGTGTTCTTTCAATAAATCCAGTGATTGATGAGATTTTTTGGAAGTAGCGCCGCTTTGTTGAAACCAAATGTCGCCGAGATCACAAAGTTCAATTTCAGTCATCAAATAATCGGTAATAATGGCACGATAATGGTCGCCATTGACGTTTATTGCCATATCATTTTAAAAAAAATATGAACCGATAATTCCACCGGCTCACAAACCACACCAAACACTGTTGATTTGGATGCAATGGCAGCTCTTGAATCTCTTTAGTTAGTTCTTCGTTCCAAATGCGGCAATTTTGCTTATTTACATACCTATTGAGCCAGAAATGAGGCTCACCGCTGAACAAAACTTTGCTTTGAACTTTTCAAAAGCCAATAGAGCGAAGCATTGTCGCTTGGAAGGGTCGAGCCGATTCAGTTCTTGCATGAGCTGTATTTTGTACGCCTTCAATTTAAGATCTTGACGAAAAGTGCGCCATGTCGTTCCATACGTCAGTCCGTGACGTAAAGTCGTGACGCTGATCATATATACATTTATAAACTTTATAGAGTTTCTGACGTTTCATTCTGAGGTTAAATAGTGATCATGGATATAAAATGTGTTCACTTTTAAAATTTACCCCGCCAGATATAATTTCTACTCACACCTATATATTATGTAGACATACACCTTTAAAACTACTTATAATCCTGCACAGCAATGCGTGTATTATTCTGCCTCATTTGGCATTCGCTAATCACGTACTACGTGATCTGACATAATTGCTTCAATAAACAAATTTCGCGTGCTAATACTTTCACACAGTATTGCGCTAAATCAAATGCTTCACCTTTATTAATGGTTTGTCCAATAAATTGGTACATGCGCAATGTACTTACAGGCATGTGACATTTTCGTTGGGGTAATAACTAATAACAAAATATAATATTATATTGATACATTAGCTGACACTGTTCACAAACATATACATATATGTGTATGTATGTAGGTGTGTGGCGCTAATTGGTAGGTTACACTTGAGCTATATTGGCTCATCGCATGTGTACTCATTTAAATTGAAGGCTCGGGATAGAGATTTCAGTTGACATTTATACACAACGGAAGCTAATATACAAATATATACATATACATACATTCTATACATGCCATTTATTACTAATACAAGTCTATAGTTCATGCCAATTGCTATTTGCGAGCAAAAATATAGGAGTGATAAGACCATGCGCTGCATGTGTTCCTGAATAAATTTTCTTGCGAACTAAAATACCAATTTACGGCATTTTTATGACAATTTAAATTCAGATAATATTTTCGGGATCCCGAAATTTCGGGATTCGCGATTTTATTTTTTATATTATGACTTTAAAAGTTGATATAGAGATTTTATATAATTTTATGTTAAAAATAAATTATTTGACATCCCGAAATTTCGGGATTCGCAATTTAATTTTTTAGGATTTCGTGATGTATACCAATTATCAGTATTCAATGACTTTTTAAGACCAAATAAATTTTTTCGGTATCCTGAAATTTCGGGATTCCTGATTATTAGTTTTATATGAAGATATTATAAATTTCGTTATAGCTATTCATGAATTTTAATGGCTTAAATAAATTTTTCGGGATCCCGAAACTTCGGTATTTGTGATTTCACTTTTTATATTAAAACTTTAAAAGTTTAAATAAAGTTATTATAGAATATGATGCTAAAAATAAATTATCCCACAACCCGAAATTTCATGATATATAGATATTTTTTGGGTTTTAGTGGTAATATTTTTGGTCTCTCGAAGTTTCGGGGTTCGGTTAAGAGGTTTTAAATAATTATAAATGCCAAATCGCTTTTTTCGGGATCTCTAAATTTGAGAATATGTTATTAGTGGTTTTATGTCTTATATTAAGACATTATGCGTTAAGAAAGACATTTTAAAGAATTTTAGGTTTCAATTTTGTGATCCCGAAATTTTATGATAATTATTATATATAATTATAAGACATACGTAAGCTAACTGATAAGCGAACTTTCAAAACTGGAGTGTTCTTTTCCATCCGGACAACATGACAAAGCCAGCGTAGCCGCTGTCTCTTAATTCACCGAACTATGTCTATGTGGCCGTATAATTCGTACAGCTCATCGTTCCACCGACTGCGGTACTCGATGTTGCCTATTCGCAAAGGACCATAAATCTTCTGCAAAACCTTTCTCTCGAACACTCCTAAGGCCGGCACATCAGATGTTGTCATCGTCCATGCCTCTATATTTTATAGCAGGACGGGGATGATGAGTGATTTATATAGTCATCGAGAGAGGACTTTATTTCTCAATTGCCTACTTAGTTCAAAGTAGAACCTATTGGCAAGTGTGATTCCGCGTTGAATTTCATAGCTGTCATTGTGTTTGGTGTTAATAGTGTTTCTAGATAGAAGAAATTATCTACGACTTCTAAGTTAGGACTCTCAACAGTGATGTGAGAGTCAAGTCGGCAGAGCGACGACTCCTTGTTTGATGATTGGAGATATTTTGACTTGCTCTCGTTCACTACCAAACCCATTTGCTTCACTTCCATATCTAGTCTGGAGAAAATAAAGATAACGGAGTGGATATTCAGGCCAATGATATCAATATCACCGGCGTACGCCAGCAGCTGTACATTCTTATAGAAGATTGTACCTTATAGATTAAGTTCTGCAGCTCGAGTTATTTTCTCCAGAAGCAGTTAGAAGAAAAGACAGTCGCCTTGCCTGAAATCTCATTTGGTGTTCTTCCCAAACCTGACGGAGCGAAAAATGTATTAACTCATTGAAAACTCCACGTCTGAAAAGACAACCGTTTTAACTGAGGATATATATGTACCACAAGTATTTTGAACTACAATTCTAAGAAATCTCACTTATTTCACTATGTCGGTAGCAAGATCAGCTCACCTCAAAAATTGCTATACAAATTTACTTATTTACATATTTTTCGCCACAACAGCCATTGTACTCACTCAACCCCGTCAAGACTTCAGTAAATATTTTTCCATGTATTTCTGTGTGTGTGTGCTTATTCATCACAAATAAATATGAAATTGGTTAATACAATTAATGTCTTGATGGTAATGAGTATACAAATATTTGGTTGTTCGATTACTGTTTGTCAATCAACAATTTAAAGATTGAAAACAGGTGAAAAATAAGAAGAAGCGGCGAAGAGGCATGAAATTGCATTCGTGTTAAATTACAGTGCTGGCGTGTTTTATTACCGCAATTAGGGCTGGAAAATGGCATAAGTGCACAGCCATATACACACATACAATGGAAAATTTTAAAATTGTCTGTACTTCAAAAATACGAGCAACAAAATTGTAGGAAAATACAATGTTGTTAATTATGAATAATTTCTTTACAATCTTTGCGATCGCCAACTGAAAGTCGCATATGAGATTTATCACGCATCTGTTCAACCGTTACCGGTTATTTTCCTGTTTATTCTTTTCCATTAATATTATGATTATTTATTCTTTTTCGAGTTGTGTTGAGGTGAGTTGAATTGAATGGAATTTGTTGGTGCCTCGGCACAGTGGCTCAAAACGGTTGGTGGCTTGGTTGTTCGGCATTACGCGTCTTGCTAGTTGTTTTGCTCTTTGGGAGATGAACGTAAACAAGGTGGGTATTTTTTTCTGTTTACTTTGCTACTGCATACATACATACATATTAACATAAATTGTTTGTTGCTGAAAAATATATTATAATGGGTTTTTTCGATTCAGCGATTCACAATATGCGACACAATGTAAACTCGTACACGCAGTTAGTCTTATTGTAGACGAGCTCATGAATAAGAAAACGTGTGTTTTGGAACGTACTTACTTTTTGCGTTAGCGTAGTTAAACCCAAAATATCGGGATCTACAGATTACATTCGGACTCTTATCCGTAATCCCCTATTCGGGCTTCGAAGCACCGTTATCGTATTTTTTTTTATCATTTCTCTTGATCAAACAGCATGAGCCTATTTTAAAGCGATCGACAAATCGTGTGCGATTCAACATGAACAATTTTTATCAAATACAATGTTGAACGTCTATAGTTGTCTCTGTCCTTAATTAGGTCAATGACGATCTTGTAATATCATTTTACGCACAGCATCGACACGATCTCGATTGTGATCACCATGCCATCTGTTAAACACCGCTCTTTGATGGACGTGAAAATATTCTCAATCTAATTTCCTTTTTGGGCCGAGATGAATATTTTAAGCTACTGTAAATGACTATGTTTAACATCAAATATTCCAAACTGTACGATAAAGTTGTGAGTTGCCACATTGTAGCACTGGGATTGCCAAATCTCGAAATACGAAAGGTAACCTATGTAAGATCTTTGCTGACAGTTCGAATGTATATTACATTAATTCCGACTCGACCTCAGTGGTCCATTTGAACTATGACTACAAACCGAATCGATAAAAAACAATGGTTTGGTGCAAACGTTTGTTCCCCAACATCTCTTATGGGAGGGAGTTAACACATTTAGGTATATTTTTGGATATGACTTCAGACTCTTGACTCTTTATCTCAAATACGTCAATTTTGCAGGATTACATACCCATTGAACCAGAAAGATGCTTTATCGCTGAAGAAATTTGGCTTGAAAACGTCGGATATTCTTAGAACTTTTCAAGAGCCTATAGAGCAAAGCGATGTCGCTTCAGTGCTTGCATAATCTGTACTTTATATGCTTTCAATACAAGATCTTGGCGTAAAATGCGCCAAGTCATTCCATACGTCAGTCCGAGTTGCTGTGAACGGCACCGAATCGACTCTGCATGGTCCTAGTGTACACTCTCAGCTACGGCTGCTATATTTTTTTCAGTGTACGCTCAGTACGTCGATTATGTTGACAAAAAGTTGAGCGAAGCTCGCGAAACACATTCCTTATAGAACGTGAATTTTCGTAATACAGCTGAACGATTGTTCAGGCGTAAGTCTTTCCATGATGGAATGCCAAAAACAAAACTAAACAAAAATAACATGACAATGACATGACTCACGCGTGATCTTCCAAAAAAAGGCTATTGAAAAAGTACCTCAGCTTGTATCACCATCTTACGAGTATAACATAAATATGTACAAGTTGCCAAAGCGATATATACGTATGTAATATATTTCCCCTTTGAAAGCTAATTATAGGCGGTGTCTGTTCTGAACAATTCAGCTGCTTCATAGTTACCACTGTGGAACACATTGTAGGTTTACCGTGAAATAGCAAGCTCCACTCATAAATCAAGATATTAATTCACTAACTTCGATGAAACATTCAGGCCTTTGGTGTTGTCAAATTCGCTTGGCTGTCTAAATATATTCCTAAACGAAATATATTTTATGTTGTAAGCACTTCTTTTATCAGAACAAGAAGGTTTTCTTTATGTCGCACTGAACACCGCTTGGAGGACACAGCAGTGATCTGGCAAACGGAAGGCGATTCTGGCATCTAATTTTGTTCAAAACACACCACCTCCTTGTATAGCTTAACAGAGTTGAAATTAAATTATTTTATTTACAGCAAAAAATGTATTAATAGTAAAATATTATTCAAAAGAATATCAAGAACCAACGCTCATAAACTTTTGGGATTATCAGCAATACATATTCAGCATTGCTATTTATAAGACTTGAACTCATACGAGTATTCAGTTAACTTCATTGTATAATATATTACTAATCGCAGTTTTCTTACCTATTTACTACCATATTTACCTTTTTTATTGTATTTTGTAGGAATTAAAAGCAATTTATAATTTTTTCTTCACAAGTTAGCAGACAAATGAATTCATTAGCCATGCGAAATTTCAAGAAACGAGTTAACATATTTTTCTTGTTTACAATATACAATGCAATAAATACTTTTTTCCAAGCGTTCCATTCATCTTTAGTCGATTTCATGTTTAGACGTAAATATTTTCCTGTTGTGTTGATATTATATATGATATTATATAAAGTAGTAAGCGAACACTCAAAAGTGCTTAAAAACACTTATGACGTATTTTGTGTTCATACCTTCGAATTCATTCTAATATGAAAAAATTCAGGGCAAAGGCCACAACTATTACAACAGATTTTGCGAAAGAAAAAATTCATTCAGATAATGACTGTGAAATGACTATGAGTTGAACAATGGAATATGTATTCATGTAGTTAGATATACTTTTACATATAGATGGTATGTAGGGTTACATGCATCTGTCACTCAATAACTACTGCCAACAATCATAATGTTTACAATTCTAGAAAATTGCAATAATTTTCTGAGACAAATCACGAACTTTACAATTCCCCTTAAAGAGGCTTCCAAATATTAACAATGACTAGTTAGAACATCCGTTCATAATGAAATTTAAGTGTGAATTAAAAGATAATTTGAAGTTGAAGTAAAGATAAAGCCATATACAAAGTCTTCATTATTAGAAACTTTTCTAAATTTTGCGATTAGGCGATAATTCGATTAACATTCGAAGGAAAACTTCAGAAGCTTCATGTTTTTGCACTTCATGATGATATTTCAGCTATATGTTTTTGGACAAGTTCCACCTTCACATAAATATTATCCAACAAAAAGAGTGATCTATAAATTTCAAGTCTACCCTGAATGACTAATACATATTATGTATAGGTTTTCTTAAATAAAATAAGTGTGATGGGTTCTTCGCTAATATCTGCTTAGAGATCATCATAGGAGACAGGAAAGAAAACTTAATTTCGGCTGCACCTATACGCTTTGCAATTGCATTTTTTATGTATATTAACTGAGTCCGAATCCTACGGAAAATGGGAAAATGCTTTTCTATTTCTTCTAACCAATTGTTTGATATAAATAACCTTCAAGTCGTAGCGTGAAGCTATCCTTTCTAATAAAAAAAATTCTACACAAAGAGATGATTTTGATGGGTCAGTCTGAAGCTAGATGCTATAGTTGTCTGATATCGACAGTACCATACCATTTGGTTACGAAGGGCACGGAGATTTCCTTCCCGATCTTGATGGAGCTTGTGGTATTGCTCAACGTCAGTTTACGCATCTGTACTAGTTTTATGAGTGTACCAAATTCATGTTGAGGATGCTCATACCATGGTAGTAGGCGCAGATTGTGGGGTCTCTCTTTTGTGGATTGAGCAAAGCACACTTAAATTTCAATCAGCGCGCATGAGTCTGGTCTGGCTTTAGTTTGGGCGGTAATCCTTCGGCCACTGCCACATTGTTGCTCTTCAGACGAGCAATTGCTATTCGAACTTCTTTCTGGCCGGGTTTACCATCTCCTGGTGTTAGAATCATAGATAACCTCTGGGGATTCTACAAGATCCTGGTTAGGTCTTGAGACCTTCTGTTAGTCACCACATATTTTCTATCCGATCCCGCACTCCACTGCGACACGGCACTCCTCATCGTACCAGCTGTTYTTTTGCCTTTGCCGAAAACCAATGGTTCACTTGCAGCTGTACGTAAGCTCGAAATGTCGTCTCACAGTTCCCTTATATCAGTTGTAATGTTGTGATAAGTGCTTTCTGAGAGCACGAGTGCAAGTCGAGCAAAAACTCGTTCGGCCGTCTGTTGTGATTGCAACTTCTCATCGTCGAATCTTCCTTATGTTTGTTGACGTGCACAGAGGAGATTGCATAGCTACGCTGCAACAAGGTAATGGTCCGAGGCAATGTTAGGATCTCGGGGCGTACTCACGTCTAAAACACTGGAGACGTGTCTTCCATCTATCAGAAGTCGATCGATCTGGTTTGCGGCCTTTCGATTCGGAGACAGCCAGGTTGCTCAGTGAATTTTTCTATGCTGGAATCTAGTACCACTGATAATCGTATTTCGGGCCACTGCGAAGTAGATGAGTCTCAACACATTTAGGGATGTTTTATCGTAAACGCTGAATTTACCGACCGCACTGCCAATGATACCTTCTTTGCCCACTCTGTCGTTAAAGTCACCAAGCACGATTCACCGTCAGGGCGTGAACCCAAATCAGCGATATGTTGAGGAACTTTGCTTTGATGCGGATGGTGGGTAGACCTTCATTCACCGGGATGAATGCCAGTACTCGGTGCCGAGTATCTCTCCCATCACGAATCCCACGCTAGGGTCTCTCATTCGAGGCTGTTATGTTCTTTTTATTTGGGGAGGGAGGGAGAGTTCTCTAACCATATTTGACTATGACGTTTACCAAAAATATTTAAAGGTGAAATACTAATTCCTTTTAACAATTACAATTTATTATTTCGAATTCTATAAATACTTTTAAGGAAACATAAATTACGCTTAATTCCTCGAAAATTATATTCTTTCATAAAATGTAATTATCTATTCAAGTTCATTACCGCGAAAAATAAATTACATAAAAATATTTCTACGAGCAAATGCAGAGCAAAATTACATTCACTATTTCCACCTTTTGGACTGCCATTTCCACTTCCACTTTCGTATTCGCATTTGGTTTTGACTTTGGTTTTGTCGATAATCGCGCGCAATATTGCGGTGTCCAGCGGTTAAGTAATGTGTTTGTTTTGTTTGAATTGAACTATGAGTGTTGGTGCACATACATATGAATATATGAATACTTATATCTGTAGGTATAATAGGGTTAGCCAAAAAGAAACGCATTTATAGGTTATTTCTGTATACTCGTACAGACAAAAAACTTATTGATATCAAATTCTAATATATATGACCGATAAAAATAAAGTTTTGAATACATAACTTGTTTAGTTGTCGCGATATCTTCACGAAATTTGACACAGATTATTATCCAAGATAACACCATAATCTCTGAAGATAAGGCTCAGATCGGATCACCATAGCATATAGCTGTCATACAAACCGACCGATCACAATCAAGTTTTTGTATGGAACACTATTTTATTTGAGAAGATATCTCCAAGAAATTTGGTATGAATTATTTTGCAAGGTAATGCTATATTTTTCGAATATGTCTTTTTGAATCGGATCACTCGAGGGTATAGCTGTCATACAAACTGACTGATCGAAATCAAGTTCTTGTATACATAACTTGTTTAGTTGTCGAGATATCTTCTCGAAATTTGGCATAGTCTGTTGTTCATTACAACGCTACAAGCTCCTAACAAATTGTTTAGATCTGGTCATTAAAATCATGTTATTGGTCTTTTTATGTCTTTTCTGCTATAAGAAATGCTTTTATTTCTACTTTTCAATTCCAAATGTCGTATATGGTATATGTATAGCTTTGAAAATAAATAAATTTCTTACTATTTTATGTTTGCTCACCCTAATGCCTATATATAATACAAATACACGCCGCCACTATGGCAACTGTAATGCTCTTACAATACCGCATAACTATGAAAATCAATTAATGTATGGAATTTATTATCGGAAGATCTTTCAACGCACACACGAGTTTAAGGCGAATCTGTGTTTATATTATATTATTATAAAATAAACAATAACAACAACCGGCTGAATACAAAATGAGCAGCCGCGTTGAATAAAATATGAGCGATTTCTAAGTAATGAATGTATGTAATTTTCATATAAAAACATGTGTGCAAGTTCGTATATTTATAAGCATTTCCACAGCACTCGCGTGCTTTTGCCGCACATACACGTAAATCATATAAACATATACGCTTGTTTGTGTTTCGGTGTGTCACTCATCCGCCGTGTACTTCCAAACGTTTTTGATCTCGCGACTTTTAGCTGTCGTTTGCCGTACGTGCAACGTATGGTCTAGCTCGTGTAAATACTCACGACTATCATTGGTTAACCTAATATCCGTCTATGCTTGAGAATATTTATACGACTTTCCCATAAATTTTATAATTGATGTTTATTGAAATATTTCGTAAATCTTGTTGTCAGTTTGCTTTCGTTTCACTTAGCGAAGCAATCCGGTTCTGACTAGATAATTATTTGTACTTTCTAAAATTATGTAGTTAGCTACGAGTTGGCGGTTGTTATAGGCCTATTTTACAGACACATCAATTACTATAATTAAAATGCAATAAACAACTTTTAATATTTGTGTAGACATGCAATTTTAATGCTTTAAACTGTGCACAAATATATACAGGGTGTTGTAATTGGAGTGAAATACGATTCACATAAATATTTTTTTGTATGTCGAGAAAATTGGTGGTCTCAGTTGATGTGGAATCTTCGAAGTGCTCGTATATTGGTAAGGCCTACCATCTGATCAAATTTGAAGCGGACTGAAAAAAAAAAACAAAAAAAAAAAAACAAAAAAAAAAAAAGTTTTATCTTCCTTATTATACATCTTTATTATCACCATCCAATCTGTTTGAATCGCATTTCCCATACACTTGTCATGAGCCAGTTTCGAATACTGAATACAGTCACAAGAAGTCAAGTGAGGCCAATAGACTGGATAAGTAATGATTCTCGTTTCTTTCAGCAGAAAAGGCAGTCACAATCATGCCAGAATATGATGGCACATTATCGTGGTGAAAATTCCATAAAATTTTTGTCCATACAAAAATTACCACGAATTGCTTCATGTAGTCCCCTGAAAACCCAAGCTATGAGCATCACCTTGATTTTTGACCGACTTTGACGTGGTTTTTTCGGCTTTCTACCTGAAAGTACGGTTCCCAGCTCCGTTGTCTAGAAACTCTTTTGCAACCTCTACCAGATATCGTTTCTGTAAAAGATTCAGGCCGTTTGGTTCAAGTCTAGCATTATCATGATTCATATCCAAAACTTTAACCACAATGTGTTTAGTTACGACCTCTACTTGATACGATTCCAGCATTATTTTGCCACATAAGTTTCAAGCCTTTTGGTTCAAGTGTAGCATTATCATGCTTCATACACAAAACTTTAGCCAAAATGTGTTTAGTTGCAACTCTACTCGATGTCTTTTGGAACGATTCCACTACTTGATACAATCCCAGCATTACCTTGCCACATACCCAAAACATTATCCGAAATGTGTTCAGTTGAGTCATAAAAGATGCTGAGATTCTTTGCAATCTATTTGATGCCAACACGACGATTTTCAAGCACTGCTCTTTAATTTATTACCGCCATTAACAGCGATGGGTAGATGATTCGCATGACTTCACTGAATGCTTTGTGCTACTAAACTACCTGTGTTCGTGATAAAGTAGAATTTCCCGAATAAGTCTGAAACATGTTCAACGATTTCGGAATTGTGAGAAAATTTCATTTCTATAGGGCTGGATTGGCATATTTTATCGTGAATAGTGTTGTCTCAGAGTAGATATACAAGCACCGTTTCAGAGTGCATAGTTACACCTTTGTCAGCAGAGCAGTAATACAAGCCTGGAGCGATTTGCTTAACCTGGCCGAAGGAATCACATCTGGTCTTTCCTTTCAACTGGTTAGCTTTAGCACGATATTGAAAAGCACACTCGTATTCTTAATAGCCCAGGGTAATTGGCTGGAATCACTTTCTACATGAATGTGTTTTTTTCTTTCAGTTTTGTGAGTTTCTCTGTTATCGTAAACAGTTAGTGTTTAACTGTCCAAGTGACACAAGAATTTTAGTTCATGTCAAAATATTTTTTGGATGCAATTTTTAATTCCACAAGTAAATTAATATTAATTAGTATTAGTTCATTCTAAAAATAGTACTGAAGGAGTACAATTACATAGGTTCCGGTGTTATACTATAAGGGAATAGAACTACAAGTTTCGAGCTGATTTAGCATAATATTATCAATTCAATCGAGGGACAAGAAAAAATTACGTTTAAATTCGGTCACAGCCGTTACTCGGTGCAATGCACAGTGGTCGGTCTTGTATGAAATCAGCGGCCAAAAATACTTCCACTGCCTAAATTAAAGTGAAATTTTTTCCTAAGCTTTTTAAAATCATAAGAAGTCATTAACAATTATATTAACATAAATAAACCGCTCCAAAGCGCTATCTGGTTTCAAATTCCGCCACCCGCCGATGATAATAATAAAAAAGTTGTTTAATAAAAAAAGAATTATTTGAATTTTATTCAACTAAATCAAAAACTGATTTTAATAAAATTGATTTACCTTTGCAGCGAAGTTTTCTTTGACCAGAGATGAAAGAATCTGAGCTCACGAGTAATCGGTTTAATAAATCGTGATTTGTAGCGACACGTGAGTTCTTTCGTGTATGATGGAGTCGATACATCCTAACGTCTATATTCCTTGACGCAGCAACTTCTTCTAAGAGCTCTCCAATTGAAACTAATGCATATTGAGTAACATCGGGAGCGTGAGTTAAAATTTTATGGACCGACGCAAGAATATAATACCAGGAATACTTTGATGTTAATTCTCTTGCAGTAACTAGCGCAAATTTCCAAAATTTTTCCACATTAATTTTGTGTCAAGCTTGTAGTAATACTGCACAATTTTCAATTAATACTTTTTCTATGCAGATGTATGGGCATCGCTGAAATATTTTCTAGCAATATTTCTATCGTTTGAAGATCTACTACCACCTGTTTTTGGTTTGTCGACTATAAGACCCATTTTTCACGAAACTCGCACTGGATGTTTTTTTTCTTCTTAGAAATCGTTCTTTATCTTCTAAACCCCTTATTTGCCATTGTCTGATTTCAAGTCTATAAGAAACGTCTAGGAAATATTCAAAAAATCGAATGTAGGCATGTAATCGAGACAATCCAAATTTCGTAGCGATCTGTTCGTACTTCTTTTTTCAAGCATTTGTCAATATCGTTCATCTCAATAGGTTTGGCCGAGCATATATAGCATTTTGCAGATGAGGTTTCAGTTAAGGCATTGCACACTTTGCCATCCACTATTGTAGGTTGAAGAATGTGATCGATATAAAATTTACGATTGGTAGCTGTTTTGAACTCAGTGGGACTTAATTGTTGAAATTTGTTTTTAAAATATAATTCTTCATTTAGGGTTAATTGAACTGATTCCTTTTGAAACTGAATTCGAACAGGACGGCAATAGCGAGTGGATGAAG
>NW_017535242.1:0-3251 GCF_001853355.1 Bactrocera latifrons
AGGCAAATGTTGGTACATAGTTATATATATATATATATATATATATTTGCATATGGCCTTGACCGCAACGTCAGCGAGTTCTCTTATGATTGGCATTTTTTAGCATTTTTAAAACTCGAATTTACCTTTTCAACGCAGATAAGGTTTTTTTTGTTGTTATAAAGAAGACAAATTTTTAGACGTTGGTACAGTATTTAAAATTTCAGTGGCGATTTTCACTATGTATCCTCGCCTCGAAGCAACGACTTTAAATATTTAACTCCAGCACAAAATGTAGTGTTAAACCTTTCACAGTTAAAATCGCTTATTTTCAACGATTCTCATATAATACAACTGAAATTAGAATTGTTGTTGGTTGAGCAAGAGCTCTTGTAGTTCACCTTGCTGTTTTGCGAATAACACTTTTTGTAAGACATTATAGTAAAAGCAATTTGTAAAAATATTTGAGCATGACCTTCGAGCTCTAAAAGCTTGAAGGTTTGTAGTCACTTATTCAGTCTCTAGGCTTCTTTCTATTTTGTGCTGCTTGTAGTGGGTTAGTGCGTCGTCTCAGTGCTACTTAACCACGACTTATTAATGTAAAAGCGTTTAACCAGCAAGGATTAGTTTGCTATTCGCTAAATTCAAGATAAAGCTTTACATGCCAAACTGAGACTTTATGAGGTGACTGTGTGCTGCAAAACACAGTGGCCTAAGAATGATTTTATTTTTACAAAATTTTAACTAAACCTTTGATGAAAAATTACTTTTTTATAAAGACTACAAGTAGAAGTCAGCTGTGCCTATATTATTGCTATAAAAGAGAATTATAATTTTTAGAAGTAGTGTAATGGCAGCTATAATTTTCTAGTGGCTTGGCCACGCTTGAACAGAAAATTTCTTATGAAGTCTAAAAGAGCGGTATATCCAGCGCAATACCTGTATGTGCACTTGTATGTGATTTAAATCGACGACGTCCTTCGTATTCAAGTATATTTCGTATTTTTGTTAAAGAAGGTCCTAGCAATAACACTATTGATCTCATCAGCAGAAAAATAGTGTGCCCACTTTCAAGGACCTGATGAAATTTTGTTCTTCTTATCATTAAGCACGTTCGGATGCTTGACCATAAACCATTATGATCTCAAATTGACTGATCCTTATATTAATTACGTATGATTTCGCAGCAAATAATTTCAGCATTTAACAAACATCATTAAATAAACGATTTTATTTCAAATTTACAGTATGTATTTTTGATCAGCCACTGTACTTCTCTCAAAGCGAAAATATTTCTTTAAAACCTTAACAATAATTTCGCATGCAAAACTTAGGCAATCGTAAGGTAGATGATTGGCCTTCAGAGCCTCTTATTTTCTTCCGACAGCAGAATGAAATTAAATGCTTACCAAGTTATGTGCGTAAGTCATCTGCTCCTGGTACACAGTAACGGTAGGTAGTTACAATTCTCAAGTATTTAAATATTTATATATAATAACAGTAACTTGGTGGCGTAAAAGTTTTTAATATTTGCACAGGTCTGATAAATGTAAGGACAATCTTCTTGAAGGTTGACTTTTTGCTATTGTGTATAAAAATTTTCTGTTTTAATCATAATTTCAACAGCAACTAACAAAGCATCAGATGTTAAGTCTATGGGAAATACATAATTTTTCAAATTAAATTTAGATTCGTATACACGAAGGTTGTGCTCCAATCCTTGAGGATCCCCAAACTCCCAATGCAACTGCGACTCATCATTTCCCATAAAATTTTTCTGACAGGTTTGGATAACAATAATCCATTTTAAAGCTCCTGAAAAGCTTGCAGTAGTCTACCGAGCTAGAATTCTGGCATCAGCCCATATGTATGCTCCCACATGTGCACTCATAATGTGGGTATAYACATTGTTACTTTCGTCGACGTTTTGTAATTATAATTAGGAACTCGTGCTAGCTCCACTTCTAAATTCAGTWTTCATAAAATTTCAGTTTTTTCAGTGGCAAATATTCATATTGTAAAGAAGATCAAAGCTTAGTATCTAGTACAAATGTTTATTGTTAGTGTTATATAGTATTTTATTTTCAAAAAATCAAAACGCAGTTTGCTGCACGTATTCGGTGAGGCGAATGTTATGACAGGAACATTTTAGCAACTGAAAATTTCCTTCGTGATGACATCGGTACATCGCCATAAATAATCAATTAGTTCTGGAGCCAAATGGAGGACAAACCAACAAAATTCGTTTGAATAGCTATGAGTTTATTGCTTGCACGTGCACTGCTGAAGTACAAGGTACGTTTCAAAGTAAACAGGACTTTACAAAAAAAGAAACAGAACAAATGGTTTTTTCGTCAAAATCTATTTATTTTATTCAAAATAGTCTCCTTCTGCTTCTATACAGGTTTTTGCATGGTCCGAAAGAATGTCGAAGTTTGTTTAGCTCGTTGGCCAGTATAGCCAGTATGCCGGTGCAAGCCTTTTGAATGGCCTCTACGACAACATAACGATTTCCTTTCAGGGGAAAATGCATTTTTTCGAAATGTAGGAAGTCGCAAGGTGCCATATCAAGTGAATACGGGTAGTGATTAATGGTTAAAAGGTGATTTTTGGTCAAATAATCGTCCTTTGATTGTTGGATTCTGAGCAATTTCTGTTCGTTAGTCAATTTTTGCGCCGTGTGCCGTGCACACGCCTTTCATAAGCCCAAATATTCAGTCAAATTACGATAAATCGATGTCTTGGAGATGCTCAGTTTCTGAATTTCAATAATCATTACGGCTGATGTTTGGTCAATTCATGCACAATTTTGATGGAATTTCCGGTGATCACGGATTCTGATTGGCCCACATGTTGATCGTCATTTATATCCTCACGACCACTTTAAAAAGTTGAAACCACTCGTGCGCTCTGCTACGGGATAGACAATCATCGCCAAAAACTTGTTTCATCAATTGAAACATTTCCCTAAAAGTTTTAACAATTTTAAAACAAAATTTAATATTGGCTCTTTGTTCCAAGCTCATTTCGCACCGATAACACAAACATACTGACACATAAAACGCAATAACTTCACTTCCAATCAATGAAATGTCGTAAAAATTTCACTGGATAAACGATAAAGATTCTAACGCAAAAAGCCCTGTTTGCATTGGAGTTCACATTGTATTATGGTTCCTTCGATGGAAAATTTGCGAATAATTTTTACCCATTGGCAACGGTTGACAGCAAAATTGCACTTTTTGTTTTTCTGAAGCCTCGTTTGTTGTATA
>NW_017535242.1:3741-8177 GCF_001853355.1 Bactrocera latifrons
ATTAGTTTTAAAATGTAGAAGTTAATTTTTTACTCAAACTTAGCAATTTCCTGTCTCAGTAGGACATAAGCATATACGCAACTTGTATTTAAGAATACAAAATAATATACATATATATAATCATGGTATATCATGACTCTGCTTAAGATTAATATGTTTTCTCTTTATTCACGATATTAAATCCGTTTTCCAACTTCCGTCATGAGCCTTCCGCAGTAAGAGGTTTTCTCATGTTATCCGCTCAAGTTTACTTACTTCTATTTCAGTAGCTGTCTCGGGTGCTTATTCAAAAGTCACAACAACATTCTAAAATTTTGCGTTGATTATCACAAGAAGGTTAAGCGTGACTGTTATTTCAATCCTACTTATGTGCACACTTACCAACTCATGCCCATCTTCCACTGACGCTTGTCTTATACATATGAGGCCTTGTTGAGCTTCTCTTGAGAACTACTTTTAACCACCTCAAGTGCGAGTTGAGGTCGACAAGTTAGTTCGGGTATATTTTAACCGACTAGAGAATAAAAAAAAAAAAAAAAAAAAAATATAGTATACATACTAATACTCTAAACACTTGCTAATATATACATACACTATTTGTGTGCGATTATAAAGCTTTCACGTTAACAAGTCGGCTAACCAAGCAGCGTACCAACTATTTTGTTAAGGAGTAGTGTAGTTGCACACATTTGAGCAGTGAGTAGACCATGAAGATTTTGAAAATTTTGTTCCTATTTTTTTAATTGCGGCAGATAAAATTTTACAGTAAGATAGTTAATAAATATGTCGTCTGGAATTTATAGTACTTTTGGCTAGTGGAAAGAATTATCGTAAAACAATCGATTTCGATTTCACTCGACGCATAATATATCTATGCATATCTTCTCAGAGTTGACGACTATTCATACATTTCAAATGTGTAATGCTGTCGTGATGTTGTCGAAGATCAATTCCAGCATATGAAACGAGTGTCGCTGATAGGTCAACTTCTCTTGACCATAATTTGAGTTTTCGGTCACAAGAATATTTTCGACAATGAAAATGCAGAMTACTTGGCCAGGCGAGGAGTCGGTCTCGACGAATTCAAGGCAAAATATGGCAGAACAGAAGCTTTAGGCTTATTATATAAGACCAGAAAAAGTTCATACAGACTTCCGAGGGCTGCTATATATATTTCTGGCCTAATAATGAAAATAGGGTTTACTGTTTTTCAAAATATTCTCCATCAAGATTTATACATTTTGCATGYGCCCAAACCAATTTTCGAAACACTTTTTCCACTCCGATWGGGACACCTCCAAAACATGGTTTTTTAAGGCTTCAAGAGCATCTTCTGGCGACGAAAATCGTTGACCACGCATTATTTTCTTGATGTGTGGGAATAAAAAGAAGTCATTGGGTGCCAAGTCAGGGCTGTGCGGCGTTTGTTCGTTTTTCGAATTTATCCGAAGAGTTCAGGCAAACAAATGGTGGTATACCACTCAGAATTGACCGTCCTACGTYGCTCAAGCAGAACAGTCGCCACATTAGCAGAAATGTCAGATTGCACCTGGCAAAACTTAGTGTTGTCTAGGCCAGAAATATATATAGCAGCCTCCGTATAGCTATCGAAACGGACCATTGGTCATTTGAAGAATATGTGTTAAAAATGGGAATGTCCCACGACAATACTTGACGGCTCGTTTTATGCTTTAAAATCTACCTGTCTTCTCGTCCTTAAATGTGTTCGTTATTAAAAGCAGAAAGGCAATGCTTTAAGGTTTTCGAAACTTCATTCAAAATCACGAACATGGTGAGGAGAAGCTGACAGGCCAGAAAGTGCAGCGAAGGTAAGTCGCCCATGTGTAATAACATTATACATACGAACACATCTTAGTGCAATCCCCACAAACACGAAGGTATATGTAATTGTATTTGTATGTGACTCTACTAAAACACAGGACATGTCATAAATCCGAGCAATTCGCTCACATTTTCGTTAAAACGTATGTACCATAGAATGTACACATGAGTACAACATTGATCTCAAATAAGCCAGCTTTAACGCCTATGGCTAATTTAAGCTCTGTGGCTTTGAGGTGCTATCGAACAACAAGGTAATGTAAGCAAAACCGGCAATAGCAAATACGGATGACCTAAAACGCTGTAATTACAGCAATGTTGATCTAGCCGCGTCAGAGGCATTACTTTGCAATGAAGTGCTCAACACTGGTTATGAACGTGCGTTCTAGTATCGTCTCTAGCGAAGAGTATATTGAGAAGTTCAATTTGAAACAAGCATTTTTAAGCTTTCTGTATTTGGCAAGCAGTTAAAGCATCTACGTGCGCTATCTACGTATTTAATAATACGTGTTCGTATGCCTTTTCTATAACCATAAACACATTGAAGTACACGGAAAACTTGTTTGTGCTCTCCTTGCATGTCGAAGCTACCATATTTTCAGTAAGTTCATTGAAATTAGTCATTGCAATTTTTGGGCACTAACTAGCCCCTAGTCTTCTCCTGTTTCTGTTCTGTTGCATGTCGCCAGCTTTATTTTGGTTTCAACTTCGCAATTCCTCTTTTGCTTACAAGATGTTCCAAAATCCGTCATATGACTTTTGTTTAGTTTGAGAAGACAACCAAAGCGTCTAGCGAAAAATGAAGAAATTGGGAACTTTGGAACATAGCATTGCAAATTCATGATGCAAACAGAAACAAATTATTATTATTATCACAATGGAAAATTGTTGTGAGTCCATGTGGGATTTCGATTCATTCACTAGAACTCAGCAGATTCTTTTAGTGAAAGTAGACTCTAGCAGGATCCTGGACTTTATCAGAGTGCAGTGCAAGTATGTTTCTTTGTGGTAGATGAGAAGGCACAATAAATAATGGAGCGAGCCTCAATTAATTTCTGTCTTTATAGCTGATTTAAATGAGTGCGTAACGCAAACGACTTTCGCTTGCTACCTCACGTTAGGAAACAATGCGTTTTTTTCGTTTGAAAAGTTTAAAACAGTCCAGCACAATATCATATCGTCAGTAGTCTTGTAAACCTGGGCTGAAAATTTTTCATGTTATGAATGTGAAATAAGAAACTCTTTTTATGCACTTGAATTTAAATATTAATTCACAATTTCATAAATTGTTTGTCTCTATTCTTTGAGTATACTAATTCTTTTTTTATTCTATTTTAATAAGGAAAATTTTCTATAAATCTTGATGAAAATAAAACATATACATATCTATCATATCACATAGCATATACATATCTTTAAATTGGTTTTCGAAAGAAGAATACAGTACTCACTTCAGTTTGCTACACTTTGACTTGGGGTTTGGATCGTTATCTGAACAGTTTTAGAAATGTATTGCGTTACTTCCTTCCTACATACTTTTTCAACAATAATTCGTATACAATATCTAGATGGATTCTTTTACCCATGGTTCTATTTATAAATAGTTTTTTAAAAGTCGCAAGACAAATACTTAGATTGCTTAACTTAATCACCGACGTAATGAGTTTTAATATGAGAAACCTAAAGCATGAGGAGAATTTCTTAACTAATGACCAACTTCGCATGCTGGAAATCTCGCAACAACTGGAATACGGCAATAATTTTCAACTCTTAATTTAACGTAGCTTCCCGGAGTACAAGTAAAATTTGGCATGCGAAACTATGATGAAAACCCTGCAGACAAATTAAAGAATGCTTATATGGAAAAAACTTCCTAAGCTATTTGAACATATAATTTTATTTCAAGTTTAAAATGAGGTAAATATAAAAATCTCAAACATATGCATATAAGTATTATACATACGTCAGCCAGTGTCTGCATAAACAAACGTTGCTGTACTATTTTGAAATAAATAAATTCGACAAATAATAATTCAAAGTGACATCTCCTCCTCCAACTTCCAATCGACTGCGATATCTTGGCAGACCCGATAGACTCCGTCTCGTTGAGTCTCTTGAGGACTTAAAACTTTTCGTTGCCGGTATGACCAGGAGGAACAAATTCATGGTGGACGATATCAAGAAAGACAATGAGCATTGTTTTCGCTTTGTATTTGTCTATTCTTCCCTTTTTTGAACGGAGAGGGCTGGTGCCACTAACTCTAAAGCAACATATGTGTAAGCCTGCTTGATAATACCAAACGTCCCTGTCGCAGTTTTACCGAGTTTCACACAAAATTTAATCGCGTATCTCTGCTCTAACGAACTCTTCATTTTCCACTTGCACCACTCACAGAAACACGTCGCGCGAAAATGTTTGTACTGACACCGCAGTTGCTCGAACAACTGACCCGCCCCTCGTTCGTTAGCTAGGATGCGTGAACGCTCCCAAATACAGTCACGGCGGAAGAAAATCAATCCCACTTTCCGGACAAAGCCTGTTCGGCAACATTTCACGCAGTCTTTTTACTTTGAGCATATGCTTTGTTGTCAAT
>NW_017535242.1:8452-10750 GCF_001853355.1 Bactrocera latifrons
TCATTCACTAGAACTCAGCAGATTCTTTTAGTGAAAGTAGACTCTAGCAGGATCCTGGACTTTATCAGAGTGCAGTGCAAGTATGTTTCTTTGTGATAGATGAGAAGGCACAATAAACCTTTGGTAATGGGACGAGCCTCAATTTGTTTCCGTCTTTATAGCTGAATGAAATGAGTACGTAACGCAAACGGCTTTCGCTTGCTACCTCACATTAGCAATGCGGTTTTTTCATTTGAAAAGATTAAAACAGTGGAGCACAATATCATATCGTCAGTAGTCTTGTGAATCTGAGCTAAAATTTTTCATATTATGAATGTGAAATGAGAAAATCTTTTTATGCACTTGAATGGAAATATTAATTCACAATTTCATAAATAGTTTGTCTCTATTCTTTGTGTATACTAATTCTTTTACACAGAGTTGCTGTACTATTTTGAAATAAATAAAATTCGACAAATAAAAATTCAAAGTAACATCTCCTCCTCAAACTTCCAATCGGCTGCGATACCTTTTCGGACCCGATTGACTTCGTCTTGTTGAGTCTTTGTAGGACTTCCATGTAAAACTTGGCGTTGGCGGTTTGATCAGGAGGAACAAACTCATGGTGGACGATATCAAGAAAGACAACGAGCATCGTTTCCACTTTGCATTTGCTCATTGTTCCCTTTTTTGAGCGAAGAGGCCTGGTGCCACTAACTCTAAAGCAACATATGTGTAAGCATGCTTGATCATATCAAAAGTCTCTGTCGCAGTTTTACCGAGTTCCACACAAAATTTAATCGCGTATCTCTGCTCTAACGAACTCTGCATTTTCGACTTGCACCACTCACAGAAACACGTCGCGCGAAAATGTTTGTACTGACACCGCAGTTGCTCGAACAACTGACCCGCCCCTCGTTCGTTAGTTAGGATGCGTGCACGCTCCGAAATACAGTCACGGCGGAAGAAAATCAATCCCACTTTCCGGACAAAGCCTGTTCGGCAACATTTCACGCAGTTGTTTTTGCCTTAACTTTTTACTTTGAGCATATGTTTTGCACGCTCCAATAGATGGTTGTCAATAAAATGTATTAATCCACACAAATAAACTGTTTAAACAGCAATTAAAGGCAATAAATTAGTCATAAAAAAGCAGAAATGCAATGGTATAATTACTGTAATAAAGCAATTAGAATTTACACCAAATTGGTTTAACCTCCAGTTTATTGCACTCCGGTGTATGAGTTAGCAAAACTGAGCATATGTAGACATGATCCAAGCAAATTAGTCATACTCTTGTACGCCAACTTAAACTGAGCAAGGCACGCTTGATTGGCGCACCAGGCCACTGCAAGTAATTGTTGCATATGCGTGACCGTGTGTCACCATGTCAACCCACTCAAACTTGCTTTTTCGCTTGAGTACGCATTCATACTTGCACCCTAGGCCCACGAACCGCTCGGAGACAATCAGGATATTAATGTTACCATTGCATTAAAAGTACCGACAGGCAACACTTCATAGTGAACACACGACATTAAGTATATACTTATGCAAATACATACATGTGTTTATGCTGCTTGAAATCGATTGTGCAATATTAAATTTATTCGTGTTTCATGTGACGTTTTGTGGTAGAAACTCGCTTGCACAAACTCCACTTATAATTAAACGTATTTTATATATTTCTTTTTAAGTCAAGTGATTTATAWTATTAGCATCACTTCATTTTATGCAGGTTCGCTTCCCAAAATTGGAGGTTCTAATTCAAATTTGGAACAATAAAGAATATTATTATTACGAATCAACTTAAATTWAATTATTTTGGAAGGTAACTCACCTARAAAAGAAGTTATGTTCTAATATGACAGTTAATTGTAAATTTAAGGCTACTAAAATGATGGAATATGAAGCTTTAGCGTCGTCACGTTACTAAAAACAGTGTGATTTAAAAATTTATTACATCATTGAACCCTTATTTTGGAGGCGTTCATTCCCATACGGTTTCGCACCATCCGTATGATGAACGCTGTTAATAATATATATTCACCAAATCCTATGGCTTTCAAGCCACAGTTTGACCGGCTGTTGAGGGAGGCTGAAGCTACCACATGGTATGCTTGGACAGGCAAATTGAAACCACCACGTAAATAAATAAAAACAATGGATGTATTGCGCATTTTTTATTTAATTTTAAGGTACGTTGGATTTTCAAATATCAAATATATTATATTACATTAAAAAGAGTCAAATAGTCAGCAGTTGATGAGTAGAGAACTCATTAGTTTTTGTGATCTGTGGAAATTCATGAAGCTTTCA
>NW_017535242.1:18480-20940 GCF_001853355.1 Bactrocera latifrons
GATAAAAGAAAATCGATAGCACAGTCTGATGGGCAACCTGACACAAATGCCAACGATGACTGCATCACCTGAACAACCAATAAATCAACGTGTGGTGCAACAATGAAGAAAAGCAAATAGAAAAGGTTTATATTTACATACAACCGCAGTCCCCTTTTTTTTTTTGTGTAAATATAGAAACTGCTTCGATTTTCAGTAAATACATAATACAAACTATACGTCAGTTTTATTACTGTTAACATGTAAGTGAATACCATGCACTGCCCCCATCGCTCCTCGGTTGTGTTATCGACCTTTCACTACTCACAAATAGTGAAACTGCCTTCTGCCGCTGTGCACCTTCCAGTCAACAATAATCATTATGGGCCGTTGAACTGTGAAGCCAGTAAAAACTCTTTTATGTGTAATAAATTCTCGGGCGAGTGCGCGCGCTTAACTCTGTTAGGAACCGGAGCTTGCTTAATAAAAGTTGAATATCCACTATTAAATGCGTTATTTACATAGTTGGTTAGGTACCACATTTCATAGTATCGCTAAGTCTGAGTGTTTATACATTGCGAAAAAAAATACCCGGAAGTTTCAAATAAATCGCAAAATATTTAATTATTCATCAAAATTTATTTTGTATACATTTATTTTTTGTTGGGAACTTTGAAATGATGGTTAGAAATATACCACGGCAGTTGTATAGACAAGCTTCATTACTGCATATTGTAGGAATATACAGTAAAAAGCCGATAGTAGTAATTGAAGTTCAATATTGTTTGTTATCCGGGAAATCTTAAAAAAATGTGTGGATGGATAGGTATTCTCCATATGTCATTACATACAGGTAGCTTTTGGGGTAAGTAACACTAGTGGGGGGAATATCCCTTTAGGATAAGTGCGAATGCTATAAAATTAGCTATTTATGAAACTGTCTCAAGCCCCGAAATATTGACTACATATATTTGAAATTTGGTTATTTTACACATTTTAAAATTTACACCAATATATGAAAATTACTACTTATTTTTACAAAAACATTAGTTAATGAATTTATGCATGATTTCACAAATTCTTCTTAATCCCATGAAACTACGAAATAGATAAACCTAAAATAGATACGCAAAGACTCTACTATAAAGGTCTTTAAATATATTGATTTTTCCTTTATTCAAAAGGAAATACTATGAAAGTATGTGAGAAGTTCAAGTGCGTTTTAATTCAAGGCAGAAAATTTCTATCTCAAGAAAGCTCAAGTGTGCATCGATGTTACATTGTTGCATGCACAGATATGTATATTTTAAAAGCGACAGAAGTTGTTGCAGTAACTTATCTTTTTAAAATATTCCTACTTGTATTTGTAAATTTTATTTTCATTGAAAGAATTAATTTTGTTGAACTTAACTCTAATAACTCTTATAAAATAAAAAGTAGGAAACTTGTATAACAGAAACAAGTTATTTGAGATCCTTTTTGCTGTTGAAAATTTATAGTAAGCAAATCGTGAGTGCCTGTATAAAAACCTTGCACATTTTATACCTAAATTAACTAATGTGAGAATGACGACTATTTTCGTAAATAGGCCACTGTAACGATAGTTTAGTGGGTACCAGATCCTTTTCAGGCTTTAAAGGCAATAACAGAAAAGGTGCAGTGTATTTATCCCATATTTTCTTCCCGTTTATCTCTATGGAAAATCATTGGCATTTAATTGAAATAAATGAGTTGCTAAGGACACCCACAACATAGAATTTGCCAAGTTCATTCGGGTCCAAGATTCGGCTTTAAGAAACGAAAGAAATCAAAAAAAGATAAGATCAAACAAGAAACCTTATAGCATTGCACAATGAACCACAGACACGCAAACTGTGGGAATAAGCAAAACCATTTACCCTTCAGCACAACGTTCTTTTGTGTAAATGTGCTGCTCGAATGGACGACTTCGAGGACACTGTGAATTTGAAAAACGCAGAAAGAAGCTCCCGTCCATTTTCCAGTCAAACAATCTTTTGCAAATCACACATATAGCGGGCAGAGGAAGTTTAGCTAAAAGACAAGGAAAAATAGAACACAAAAAGAATGGATAAAATAATGTAATTACTTGCTTCAATGGCAATAACGATAAACTACGGYGCGAAGGTCWTTGTGTGAAGGCGTTAAGARTGCTTAAGWGGCGTTTTTGCTTTCACGCTATAATCAAACGCAAAATTGTTGCCATTAAATTTGAGGGATGAAACGGATGAAAAGTTAATGAAGCATTAGTGAAGAACATGTGATGAAGAAGTAAACGCTGGCTTGCGATATGTTAAATATAAGAAGAGGACAATTTGCGAGGGACATGTCATAAAAATGTTAACTTGGAATATTTTAACAACATTGATGAACATATCCAACCATAACATTATATACTGTACGCGTTAGATGTTACCAAGGATGTTTTCAAACAGTTTCGTTTGTGAATCTCATACATCGTTT
>NW_017535243.1:0-7253 GCF_001853355.1 Bactrocera latifrons
AACTCTCGCCATCTTATAACTGACGCTTATATCTTATAACTTTAGTTCTTATAGATTTTTAATGCTGATCATGCAAAAAGGATGGCTGTGGCATTTCTTGTTRCGTGATCAAGTTCTAGTATTCCAATTGATGATGACTTTGCAAATATTGTTGATTTTAATATACTTTGTTTATGTTATATTCTATTATGAATGTGTTGTCGACTTACATCACATATGTGTCTACTAGAGACGAATGGAATAGCGGTTTGTTTTAGTGGGTTTGGGTTGCATTAACTTGCATATGTATGAGCTTGTATACATATTTTTGCGAGTCACAGAAAAATTTTTTAGAATGGACAAATATTATAAGTCGACAACTCTGTTGTTGCCACTTTTCTGACTTCTTTCTGTGAAGAAGCATCAGAAAGTTGTTAAATTTATGATTTTTAGCTTTTGACATCGTCGCGAAAAGACGCTTGTAGGCAAAGGAATGCTCGGGGAGATGTTTCGGCGTCAGTTTTTACGAATGAAGCGAGGCCGCTTGTAGAATTTGCGCCTGCGTTTATGAATGAAATCGTTTTTGTTGTAAAATTTACTACATTTGGGCTTCGCCAATTCGGCTGCCAAATTGACTTTTGATGCAGTTATCTGAGCAATTGTTATTTTTGTAGAACAATGCTTCAATTTTTTGTTGGTGACATATTCACATGTGTACGAATATGTATGTATGCAGGCTCCAGTGCGAAGCCGGGACGGGCTGCTTTCTGAGCTGAAACTTCCATGAGGTGTAGACCGCGGAGCTGCAGTAGCTAAAGCAAAAAACAAAAGAAAAACAACTCATCAAGAAGAGTGACCACATCAGTTATAATGTAAGATAAGTAAACTAAAAATTTATATAGTAGTAATAACTATTCAGATAAACTGAAAGAGGTAAATTAATAAAGAAAATATCGTGAAATAATTTTAAGCAAATTATAAAAAAAGTGTAAAATAATCGTGAAGAACAAATAGAAAGAAGAAATAATCATAAAACTAAATTCACACATAGAACAAATATATATTGCGAGGAAAACTATGGAGCTTGATGTGATAATTCTTCATGTTATTGTGCGTAATAAAGTTAACATAAGCAAAAAGAATATATTTAGAATTTTCAAATATTTCGGAGTTACAAATTGAAGTGAACTAAAAAAAAGAAAATTGTATTGAAAGTTTTACTTTTACTTACCTATTGAATGGCAAATCCAAATAATTTAATCAGACCTCCAATATTAGACGGAATCCCAACCGTAACTGCAAATAGAAGCATGGTCGTTGCTACCCAACAACAACTACCAGCTACAGATTTTGCTTACACCCAATCAGGGAGAATTTTCTGATCTGGACAGAGTACCAGATATTGTCAAGTGCATTAAAGATCTTTCTGGTGAACCATATCAAGGTGCCTCACGCTTCATTTTGCCGATAAACGAGATATCAGCACCCTAAGATATCAAATGACCAGTTTAGTGCGAAGTGTCCAACAATCAGTAGAGGGCTTTTACCAAATTGTCTACAAATAAATATCATTAATACTAAACAAGATTGGCTGTATGGATATAGGCATAGAAGCAGAAATAGTTATGACGAAGTCGTATAGACACAAGGCTTTTGATACATTTGTCCACGACCTTCCTCGACTGTTAGGAATTACAGAACATACAGATCTCCCTTCGGCACTGCACTTATGCCTAAAGCTGGAAAACCAGAATTTTAGGACAGCCGATGCCAAAAGCTATACCAGCACCACTTACAATATTAACAAATAATAATCCTAATTATTGGCAACCACCACCAGTTCCACTGCGAAGACTACCACAGACTACAAGACAATCATATCAATACAAGCACATACAACAAAATTATGCACGCTATCGACATCAAATGCCAATCATATTATGGCTAAGTCCTCAACATCAACTATTCCATTTCGACCAACAACAACTAAGCCACAACCAAAGCCAGAACCTATGGAACCAGATCAAATTATCCGATCGAGAATGATTAATTATATAAATAGACCACCATTCGAGACAAGGAACGACCTCCTATAGATGAATATACAAGCCGGTAAGGAAAGTCAGACACAAAAAGAACATATTTTTTCTAAATGCGACCAAGCTATAGTAGACTATGAGACCAAAGAGGGTTTTGAAAGTAACTTCAATAAATACGTCGATGAAACAGACGAAAATGGTGATACTGACGAAGATGTCATAGTTTACTCAGCTTTGAATTTTATTTTAAAGGATCCCTCGTTACCATATTTCAGGTGTGAAACGAGGAGTGGTCAAACACTCAACATACTAATAGACCCATGTTTAAATAGGAGCTATATCCATCCAAAATTTGTTTCGCATCCAATCAAAAACCAAGAATATTTTAAAGCACAACTGGCAGAAGTGTACTTATTACATCTTAAAGTCGCTAATTTGTTCAATCACTCAGGC
This sequence comes from Bactrocera latifrons, assembly GCF_001853355.1. NCBI lineage: Eukaryota > Metazoa > Arthropoda > Insecta > Diptera > Tephritidae > Bactrocera > Bactrocera latifrons. Next base: position 2,472 of record NW_017535243.1, read on the forward strand.
ATAAATGTCAAATTTTTTAATCACCAACCCTTACGTCATTTGATGCTATTATTAATAGAATTAGAAGCAGAAATCAAAATTAGTGGAAAAATAATGACAACAACACAACAAAAGCACGAAAACTGTCCTTAGACATATTAGTTCAAAACTAGCCAAAACTGTTCGCCAACCCTAATGAGAAACTAACCTATACAAACGGGCAAGCAGAAATCAGAACTACAAGTGATTCACCTGTCATTAGAATGTGAAGTCAATAAATAATAACAAATAAGAGAAGTTTTGGATGACGGTATATTACGTCCATCCAGATCTTCATACGGGTCACCTATGTGGATTGTACGGAGAAAACCAGATGCCTCTGGGAAGCAAAAATATAGAATGGTTTTAGACATAGAAAGCTCAACTCAGTAACAATAGCATATAGGTACCCTATACCTGAAATTAATGAGGTTCTCGTTCATTCGTACTATTTTGAGGAGAAACATCTAAACTTTGAAGAATCAAACAGGGGGTTGTGGATGTTGTCTCTTCCCCGCTACTTTTTAACTTCTACATCTCGAAACTCTCACAGCACCCAGAGGGAGTTTCCATAGCCTCGTAAGCTGATAATTGCACGATATTGACGTCGGGAAATGGAATCAATGGCGTGTGTTCAAAAGTAAATAGCTATCTCCCCGACCTTTTTCGTTTTTTCACTGCTCGGAACTTAACACTTTTCCCCACCAAATCCACAGCGACCATTATTACGAACTGGATGAAGGAGTATAGACTTGAACTAAATATTGCAGTCGATTCCAACTGTCAATTTTCTATGATTTTAGGTGTAACTTTCTCTCCTTATTTGCACATAGAGAAAGAAACGTTGTTGGCACCTCGCAAGGGAATCGGCCGGCCGGTCCTCAATTACGCCGCATCAATATGGTCGTCTTAATTCAGTGGAACGTAGATGAAGAAGCATCAGACTTGCCAGAACACCGCACTCCTGACCACGACAGGATGCCTCTTGATGTCTCCCATCGAACGCCTATATAGTGAGAAGTTTATGCTCCCAGGTAAGGAGTATAAATAACTCTTCTCCAAGCATTTCCGGTTAGGATGTTTTCGCAGAAATCAAACCTGCATCAGGAGGAAATGCCTCCTGGGAACATCACGACCGGACTTAGGATGCAACTAATTTCCGACTAGAACTATCAACACCTTCACTGACTCCCTTCGAGTGAATGGCGTTCTTTGCGTCAAATAACCACCCATCGCTGACGAATAGTCCGAGTTGCAGGTTAAACTCCTACTTGTCCAGAATAGACCCCGACATATCCAATATATGTCCTGAATGCAATGAGCCTCCACCTGATGGCCACCTCTTTGCATGCCCTGAAAACCCAACTCATCTGATACCCATTTCCCTTTGGTCCGACCTCGTCGAAACAGCACGTTTTCTGGGCCTCCCATTAGATGACGTCGACGATAACCTGGATAGCCCTAACCATCATAACGGGACTGATTACCGTTAAAGTAGCAACAACAAGTTCAGTCAATGGGCATTTTACTTTATCTGAAATCATGAGGTGTGAAGGAGATCTTCATCGTTCAGGCCTATTGGTTGCACTAAGTTCTTAATTATCAAATATGCTCGTAAAAATCACAATTATACAGACGCACAAACAATATCAGTTTATAAGGCATCTGGAAAATACGAATATCCACAACTAAAATTATTCACCTCATAAATTTGGACCAAATTGCAAGCGCAGTAGATACACATAGTATTCATACACAGATTGACTTACACGATAATAGTCTTTATCACATCCTTCACCACGAGACCACAAAAACTTTCACCACTGTAATGCAATAATTTATCATTTGATAGACGGACAGACAGACAGATCCCTAAATTGGTTAGGACCGGCAAGGAAATATGCCGCGGGCAGCTCAGACCACGACGATCTGGTCATGATAGAGCACAACTTTGACAACAAGTAATAGTGAACACACAACTGGAAAACAGACTCAATACGCTCACTAAAATATCAACGATTTAAGGAATTTTGTTCAAAAAGATAGTTTCCTCAGTCATGAAATAGCCATTCGTTTTCAAAACCAAGTGAGAACTATCAAACAAGAGTTAAATAATATCAGAAATGCAATTTAGTGGGCAATAAATTTCTTACTCTTAAATGCAGTCGAGGTAAATAATGTTTGAATCATACTGTGCCCAAAAAATAAGGTGATATTGTATTTATCTTGAAAATTCTTTAATTATTCTTCCAAGTCAATTTCATCCCCTTCAAAGTAATCCCCTCCCGATGCAATGCACTTATGCCAACGTATTTTCCAATCTTCGAAATCCTGGTTGTAGTCACTTTCCGGGATGGCCTTCAGTTCCATCTTCGCTGCAGCTTGAATCTCCTCTATCGTATAAAAACGGTGTCCCCGGAGCGGTCTTTTGAGCTTGGTGAACAGCTAGAAGTCGCACGGCGCCAGATCAGGGAAATACGGTGGTTGCGGAACGATATGGGTTGAGCTTTTGTCGAAATGATCACGAATTAAATGGTGCATTATCGTGGTGTAAAAACCAAGAATTGTCTTTCCACAATTCCGGCCTTTTTAGGCGGATAGCGTTACGCAAACGACGCATAACGTTCAAATAATATTCCTTGTTAACTGTTCGACCGGTTGGAAGGAATTCATAATGCACAACACCACGACAATCGAAGAAAACAGTCAACATGTCCTTGATTTTTGAGCGACTTTGACGATTTTTTTGGTCTGGGTTCTCTTTTGGCACGATATTCGCTCGATTGATCGGTTGTTTCGGGGTCGTAAGCATAGATCCAAGTCTCATCGCCAGTCATAATGCGTTTCATGACACCCTGGTAGTCGGAAAGCATCGTTTCACACACTTAAACGCGACACAGTCGAGATTTGACGCACTTGAGGCCCAAGACATCCTTCAAAATGGTATTGGCTGGGCCCTTCGATATGCCAACTTCATCAACAAGGTCTCTAATTGTTAATCGACGGTTTTTCAACACCAAATCAGTGATTTGTTGAACGTGAGCTTCGTTGGTTGAGGTTGATGATCGCCCTGGACGCTCTTCGTCTTTGACACGTTCGCGGCCGGCTTGGAACTCACTATACCACTTGTACAAATTTTTTTAGACATAGGCTCATCACCAAAAGCTTTCTGCACCATCCTCAACGTATCCGCAGTAGAAATTTGATTCCGCAAACAAAATGTAATGCAAATTCTTTGCTCAACAAATTTCAACATCGCAAAAAACGAAAAATTCACTTTTAGCAGCTCAAATGACAAGTATCTCAAACACAAAGGAATATTTTGATATGAAATTTGCCATAAATGCGTCTGACAGTACTACCAACCTAAAAAACAAAAATAATCTCCAAATCCCTCGAGGCGCGCAGTTTAAATTCAAATGTCACCTTATTTTTCGGGCACATTCAATAGAGGAAATGTTGGAATCCGCTGTATCCACAATACAATAACACTCCTTTACATTGTTAAGATAGCGAACATTGATAAAATCAATTAATCAATCAAATTATTTCTAAACCCGATTGTCAAAAATAATTCAGTTATCCATTTGGAACGAATCGAAATATTTGTGTTTAAAAAAGAAATATATTAAATTCAAAATGATTGTAAAATTATAATAAATGTAGCAATATGCAATAAGGACACAATAGTTAACTAATGAAAGACTAATTGTATGTAATATATAGTTGCCGCTGATTTATGGTTTTTGAGATATTTGCATTTAAAGTTCAGAAAATCAATGTATGAATAAAAAATAATTATTTGTTGCTAATCTTAAAAACGAAGATCCGGAAGGAAATAAGGAAAGGTTAATATTTATTAAATTGAACATTACTTTTGATTTATATTACGATGACAAAAATGTTGGGGTCAAAATTGATGTGCTGCGCTTAAGAAAAACCCATTCAATCAAATCCATTTAAACTCCCTAAAATCAAGTAAGTCTATGTTTTACTGACAATTAAATGGTTTTTAAATAAAGTGTGTGGCAGATTCAAAGGTTGTTTTCCTTTAAAAGAGGAAGCATTTTGTGTTTTACTAAAATACTTAGATGTAGGAACAGTACGATGAACACTCCGTTTCCTAGCTGATGCTAGTTATCAAAAAACAAAAAAAAAAAAATAAATAAATTTAAATTATTTTAATTTTAGGCTGGCGCACTACTTTAAACATGATTGTTAAGAAGGTTTTAAATATAATAAACACCCTATTTGTGCCAGTGGATAAATGGCTGAAGAGCTAAACGCTTCAAACTTTTATTTTTAATCAAAAAGTATATTTGTAGAAGTAGTTCAATGTACCGAATCTTTATGTTTGGAACACTTCCCACTTTTGTTTTACTGTTTCCGAATTGTAGCTGGCTTCGTCCAATTTCGGTATGTTACACCAGGAGCTCAATAAATGTTTTTCCTTTATATGTATGTTATTTATTTATTTATTTATAAAACGTGAAACAATAATACAATTACTTTTCCACGAAAAAAGGAGCACTGGCTGCCAGGACCTTCGGCTCGCTGATGTAAATATAAAATGTATAGTTATTGCTTAATTAAGTCTTAGGTGTAAAGTTAATAAAATGTTCTGTAGCTAATAGACGAGTTTTAAGAACAAAATAAATAATAAGTAATGAGAAATTTAAAAACATAATCATATTTGTGGTTTTAATCCTGTTTGTACTAAGAATGCCGATATTTTTGTTACGTTTTCGGAGGAACTCGTTTGTA
>NW_017535243.1:12593-17596 GCF_001853355.1 Bactrocera latifrons
AGTTTATAATTATAATATATATAAAATAATTTATTTAACAGTTTACCATTTTCTATTAATATTTTTCCTAAATAAATGCAGTAATGCTCAATGGTATATTATTACTGACGAAATGTTGAAGAATATAGGTGACAATTTTATGACAAAATACGAACAAAAGAAGGCGAAAAGGATGTAGAATAAACCGATTTTTGTTTCAACAATACTGCACAAAAGAAAAGTGATAAAAGTAAAATACTTTTTTAGAAATACTAAATTATACTCTGATGACATATTTTATTACATTAATGCATTATAGCAAACATAAAATTATAATTTTATACATTATTACTGACGAATTGTTGAAAAACGGAGGTGAAATTTTTGTGTAAAAAATACGAACAAAGAGGACGAAAAAGATATAGAATAAATCGTGTTTTGTGTCAAGAATACTAATAAAGCAAACATAAAATTATAATTTCATACATAATCCACTTACAATTCCTCCTCCATTTTATCGCGCTTTCGAAATGTTTATGATACATTTGTTACGCCAATTATACGCAACAACTTACTATAACACGTTTGACCTTGGCAGTGTTGGCAAAATTATCGCGCACAACTTGAATCTTTCTCATCAAAGGCAACACTGACGCAGTAATTTCACAACGAAAACACCCAAAGTGCGCAAAGTATATGTTTTAAGTTTGTAGCCGTGTCTGGACTACTAATTGATATTCGGAGGACTATACCTGAGAAATCTTGCCCATTTTTATATACTAAAATTTGCCTTTACGTTTTTTCTACATCCCCATTAAACTTGCGCCAATTTAGCTTTTAGTAGCATGATATTCGGTTGTAATGGCTTTGTGTATGGTATATCATTTAGTGATTTGAATGAAGCAGTGAAAACATATCTCGTGATGTGCAAGATAAAATTATATAGTACTACCTCTTCCATATGAATAAGTTAAAGACCTTCATCAATCACATAACCATGTGCTTATTTAAGATCGCTTTTCTTTATCATGCTTTTTTCTGTGCTTAGAAATTGCTGTAGTGGCGATATTATACAGTTGCCTAGAGCTATAGTTTCTGGAAAAGTGCGCTTGCAAAGGAGTCACACAACATAACAACTATATTCTTTTCTTGTTGTTATGGACTTGGCATGACTCGTCTTCTTCTGAAGGTTGTGTGATCTGAGGTAATTCTTCTACTTGCCAGAATTTTTGGAGTTGATTATTAAAAGATTCGTTTGAAATATTTTCAACCAGAGTTGTGAAGGAATTAAATCTTTCTGCGATTTGGCCATTTAATATCCAGTCAAACATTGTATTTTAGGCTTACAATTTATTAGAGTTTTTCTCTGTACCTTCAATAGTTAGTTGAAGTATTAAGTCACTGCCTAATAACATGCCGATTTGTGATAGGGAATGGAAGGTGGGATCTTTTTGACAGTATGGCGGTTGAGCGAATTTTATTAGAATTTTGTATAATTCGTCCGCCCATTCCGGAAATTTGAAAATTGGAACTTTTGCCTGACAAATTTCGCCGATATTGATATAAATAAACTTTGAGAGACATGATCTATTAATGCTCTTAATTTAAATAAATCTTCCTTAAAAGAATTTTGCTTTCATTCTTTGAGCGAAGAGCTTGAATTTTTGCTGCCTATAAGCAGTCCTATTTGTGTGACTCGGGATTTCGGGATTACCTGATTTGGTTGCCGCGACTATGCTCGTGGTTTAAAGTCTATGATTTTGCTTCATATTTTGAAAATTGGTTATGTGAAGCAATGAGTGAAGTTGTTTATAGTATACACAATTTTTTTTCGTAGTCTTTTGTCCCGTGAGAATTGGACAGAAAGTTGATTAAAAATTTGTGCTGTCCGGCAAGATTGTTCCTATCGGAAACTAAAAAACGAAATGTTAATCCCTTGTAAGTTCTTCTGTACAATTTTCCATAATAATTGCCTATGAATTTTTTAATATGACACGATTTTTTGGCTTCTATTAACATGCATATTGTATATTGTATACTATTGATGGCTTGGGGTTTAAAATTTAAATCATTTTTATGAATTTTTGGATTAACTGTTTTTTTTATGTTTATTACTCAGTTGTAGGTTCGAGGTAGTACCCCTGCACAAAATATTTACTTTGATAGGGTCCCATGGTTCTTTTTCGACCAGTGCATCCCAAGTCAGATTAAAATTTTCGTTTTTTAAAACGAAACGGTTGATGGTACTGTTTGTTTCCCTTTTTGTTTTGTACCTGAGGAAGTTTTATGCTCGTGAAAGTTTAGGATAGTTAATATACTCTGCAGTGAACAAGTGAAAACATGAAAAATGTCAATGGACCATTATTGTTGAGTTTAATAATAACTTGCGCTTCATCCTTTTTAATTTTTCGCTTTGCCAAAAGTTCAAAAACCTGTACGTTTTAGCCGTTAATAGGATTACTTTTACTATGTAAACGAGTTCTTTTTAAATCGAGGACTGTATATACATTAACTATAACTTAAAGGATATGAGTGCTCACTTTTTACACATGTGTCCTTGGTTATTTGGAATAATAATATTTATAAAAAGTTTCAGTTATTTAAATACGAGTAATAATTCCTTTGAGTTTGTGAGTTTCTTACTTTTCGGGTATCACAGTGCATCTCAAACTGCTCGTTACATTGGTTGTTGCCTTTGATTGATTGCATTTATTTTGTTATAAATATTTTTGTCATTTCTCTTTCTACTTTTATTACTTAATTTTTTATATTTATATTTTAATTTCTTATTGCTGCTTATTATCATTATGACTTATAATTGCTGGACTGACAGGAAGAATTTTGGATTCTATTCTTGACAGTAGGGGCTTGCGCTGGTCTTGCATTAAATGCAGACCAACTGAAATTGATTTATTTAAAGTTTTTAAGCAGGCGCGCAATAATTTCAAGGAGATTGGCCGTGAGCTTGAAACCCTTATATATAAATTTAGGCAATATGAAACATTGTTTCAATCATTTAAATGCCTAAATGACCAGGAAGAGAATCCAAAACCTTCCAATAAACGTAAACGTCCGTCTGATGAGAGACCACTGCTTCTTCCTTAAAAAGAATGCCTCCACCCAAGATTGACCTCATCAATCTGTCTTCCCCTTGTCCACAAGGAGAGAAGATCTCGTCTGCTCAGAATACAGAGAAAGCTATTACTGAGCATGGTAAGCGAAAACCTTTTCAGGATCCACTTCCAAATAATTGTAAGTCAGGTAGTAAAAATTTAATTGTAATACCGCGGAAAAAATCAATATTTAACTCAAGACTTGCTGTGGATACCACCGTCGATGACATAAAGAGTTATATCTCGTCTAAACTAAAATCGGAAGATGCAGACATCCGAAAATTTAATTTCAAATATGACAGGGATATTTCATCTTTCAAGATCGACATATCCGCTGACAATTTTCAATTGGCTCTTGACAACTCATTCTGGCCATCTGGGGTCTTTGTGCGCGAATTCGAGCATAAACGTTTTGAACCCCCCGCAGTTGTCAGTAAAATGCCAAGTAAACCCGTTGGTACAAAAAACTGATTAGCAATAATTCGCTGAGTATTTATTATCAAAATGTAAGAGGTCTTAATACAAAACTGTCCGATCTGTATTCAAATAGCGTCAATTATAATTTTAAAATCATTGCTTTTAAAAAAACTTGGTTAAAGCTCCACATTTTTGATAGTGAAATATTCAATAGCGAATTTGAAATCTTTAGATTTGACCGGCTGAACAAGAAAGGAGGTGGTGTCTTGTTTGCTGTTCATTCTTCAATTCCATCTGAAGGAGTCGATGTTTCGCATGCAGACTTCATAGGATTAGGTGCATTCCTATTTGCGCTAATAGTGGCTATATCTACTTAAATTTGTCTTATATACCGCCTCACTCGGACATATCTGTATATATGCAGTATGCTTCATTAATAAATAATGTTTTCTCAATGGCCAATAATACTGATTCCATGATTGTTTTGGGGGATTTCAATTTACCGTSCGTATCATGGAAATCTATTGATGACTACACCATTCCTATGGTACTCGGTTATGTTTTAACGAGTTCTTAGATAAAATGTCGGAGTTTGGTCTTAACCAAATTAATTTAATCTCGAACGAGTTCTCCAAGTTCTCCAAAGATCCAAGTTCTTAGATCTAGTCTATGTTGATAACGCTTCAATGTTTTCTGTTGTCCGATGTGACCCTTTGGTTCAGCCAGAGGAGTCGTATCATCCTACCTTGGAAATTAACATCGATACCATAGCCAACTTTGCTCACAACAATACACAACACCATTGTTTTCGGTTCAACTTTGCGAAAGCTAATTTTAAGAAAATAATCACGAACTTTCTAAAGTTACTTGGACAGATTACAATGGCAACATTGAGTGCTTCCCACTTTAATGAAACTATTTTAAGCTTATTCGAAAAATATATTCCGAAGTGTGTTCTTACTCATAAAATGAGTTCTAATTTATGGTTTTCGAAAGAATTATGTAAATTAAAAAACAGAAAATTTCGTACTTTTAAGCTTTAAAAAAAACTGGTTTAGTTGCTGACTATTCAAAATATTCTAAATTGCGCCGACAATTTGCTGAACTTAACAAAATATGTTAAAATGATTATATAAATAAAGTCAAAAATAATATTATACGTAATCTAAAATTGTTCTATGGTTTCGTCAACTCCAAACACAGGATTTCTAATTTTCCGTCTRCTATGAAATATAAGTCTAGTATGTCCAGTGACAATCACGCCATTTCTAATATGTTCGCTGAATTCTTTAGGTCCAATTACTCTCAAAAACCTCCAAAAAATGTTCCGAATCAGCACAACCTATGTCCGATTTCTTTCATTAATGCACCTACCATTTCCGAAGCAGACGTCTTATATCAGTTAAATATATTAGAACAATCATACAATTACGGCCCAGATATGATTCCCTCATGCTTTCTTAAGAAATGTGCCAAATATATATACCAACCCCT
>NW_017535244.1:0-1313 GCF_001853355.1 Bactrocera latifrons
GATAGTAAATCAACCATTGGTGCACTTCAAAACTCAGCAAATAATTCATGGCTAATACAGAATATACGCGACAAACTCTTCCATCATGAAAACAGCTTAAAAATAATGTGGGTACCAGGGCATGCTGGTATAAAAGGCAATGAGATAGTAGAGAGCCGTTGGTGTTCTTTTCCCACTTTACTACTAAAGACATCAGAGAACATATAAAAAAAAAATACTGCCATCATATAAAATGTAAATAGCTTCAACCTTTGGGAATAAGAGACCTTCCGACCTTCTCAAAGCAACAAACAGCGATAACATCAGTGCCATTAATAAATTTCTTAAACTGTGTAACATCAAAGACATATAACACCACCTACAACTAAATAACCTTACTAAATATTTTCTTTTCACCATAATCTTAGTGTTAAGAGCCGAAGGCCCTGGTAGCCAATACTGATTCTAACAAGTGGATTAATTATTTATAATTAGTTCTCTTTTAAATAAATAAATAAATAAAGATATTTGGTTGTATTTATGTTAAAATTAGAAGTAAAACAAAATGTTAATTATTAAGATTTGAATTMATTCGGATAAAAATTAAATTTAATTGAGAATTTCCACCTATGTATGTGTTCCAGCACCGGTTAGCAAATAAACCGCTGTAGAATTTGAAATTCTGAATTTCAGTTAAAGTTATTGTTGTGGGTTGTTTTACATTTGGAGAAATAATACCCAGCTAAGTTTAAGTTTTTTTTTTGTTTTGTTTTTCAATGATGACGGAGCAATAAAAAAATAAATGTAAAACAGTACAGTCAAAACCAGTACTTTTATAAATCAGCTAAAATATATTGCTTGCAATGTGTTAAAACTCAACTAAGATTTATTATTCCTTACCACTGGTGGGTGGAAATGAAGAGACCTCACTGAGCGCTGAGAATTATTTCATTATGTTTTTATTTTTAAATTTGGAAGCCTTATATACTATTTTTCAAAATTTCCTAAATAACTAAATATATGTGTATGTTTATATGTATGTATATTGGCTATTGTTTTAATCTATGTTGTGTAACCTTGGGTTTGTTTTATTGTGCGTACATTTACAAACAGTTGCTAAAATGTATTCTAAGAACCCGTGGGTTATCATATGCAAACACCTTATCCTTAGTAATGTTTGTGTTATTGTCTGTTGAATGCTATTATTTTGCATGATAATGCATTTTAAGCATGTGTCTGTTTCTGTATATGTGTATGTACCCTGCCAAAAACCATATAAAAAACCAGATAATCAGTGGGTAAATAAATGGTATATATATCCCCAATCGACGGCT
>NW_017535244.1:3005-4527 GCF_001853355.1 Bactrocera latifrons
ATGTACCAATTTACCAACTGCACCATTTGCCAATCCATCTGATACATCAATGTTTGTGGTGATAATGTACGATTTGTACGGAACGAAAACAATTTCGTACGGTAAACCGCCAGTATCAATAACTGACATTTTGTGAAATTTCTGTTTGAGAAAAGCTTCTTGTTCAGTACTTTGACATCCAAAAAATAAATCCGTAACTATTGATGCTATTTTATTATCTGCATATTGCAATATCGTATTATTGTATTCATTGACGGAATTATTAGTAAGAAAAAGACGAATTCCATGTGGACATAATTGATCAGCCTGCTCCTTTGTAAAGAATCGTGATTCAATAATTGCTAATTCGTCATCTGTTAATATCATGCCATTACCGATTTTTGTGAGTAATGTTGAAAATATTGCATTACTTTGTCGCCTCACTTCTGTCAATTGGTAAAATTTTAGTCCTCGCCATAGTACTGGTCCTGCCATACGCTGTTTTGCCTGTTTGTATATTGGTGTGGCGCGAACAGGCGGTAGTTGCCGTAAATCACCAATAAAAATCATGTCCAATCCACCGAAATTCGTTTCAAAATTCCCTGTTATTTGTTTTAGTCTAGCATCGATTTGAGCTAATAATTCTGCACCAATTATGCTTATTTCATCTATGATCAAGACTTTTACATATCTGAACAGTGTACGATATTGATTTGCCGTCTCTGTTGATAATGGAAGAAGTTTTGATAGCGATATTTTCAACGCAGTGTGTACAGTCGATCCGTCGATAGCAACTGCAGCCTTGCCAGTGGATGCACATGTGATGTATGCATTGCAATATCCATCATTATCTGAATATCTATTGTAAATTTCCATTACAAGTTTTATGGTAAAAGTTTTTCCACATCCAGCAGGTCCAGTGAAGAATACTTGTAGTCGTGATGAAGTTGAAGATAGGATGTGGTCGATGACATGTAGAAGGAATTCTTTTTGTTTTTCATTTGCAGATCTCATTAGTTGACAGAATTGATCTAGTTCCATAACATTTTATTTTTTTTTTCGCAATAACACCTAACTTATTCAATGTTGCTAAGTGAAGATCTATATTAACGTCTGCATTTGGATCACAATACAATTGTTGAAAAGGATTGGGCTCTGGGAAGCGATTCGCAACATCTTGAATTTCAGTCTCATCATCGTCTGGATTCCCGTCTTCACGGCACAATTGTCGACACATTTCAATCGTTTTTTCGACATCTAAATTTAATTCAAATTCTTTTCTTCTTTCTAAAATTATTTCATTTCAGCTAAAATTTCAGCATCTTCATTTCTAAATGGAATGTGTAACCATTTCTCGTTTATATTCATTGTAATCTTGTGCAATATCATAATTTCGATATCGAATAACTTTGGGCACTACTCTTTCAGGATAAAGATCCTTTTGTTTACAAATGTATTTCTGGGAAAAATAAAATAATAACAAAGGATAAAGATCCCTTTTTTACAAATATATTTCTGGGAAAAATAAGAATTCATATTTTTG
>NW_017535244.1:7647-13583 GCF_001853355.1 Bactrocera latifrons
TTACATTTCATTATTCAGAGATATTTTTATACTTGAATGAAAATAAATATGTCAATAACAAATATTAAATTTTCTATAACATAGTCAAAAAACATAATTATCAGTCAAAATAAAAATATATGTTGACTTTGTTTCATAATATTTTCGAAATTTTTGTAAAATTTATTTATTTTTAACTTCTTTGTGTTTGAGTTGCTTACAAAACATAAAAAAATGACAATCGATTAATATCTATGGTGATCTCTATTCAGTATATTCAAAATGRCAGWCAAGAGTTCTTTTTGGTTTTGTGACTTGCTAACTAMCAGGTCTCAAATTTGAGGCAATATTTTGAGACTAAAGCTAGAGACTGTTTAGTGAATAGTAACTAGTCCCAAATTGAGATTTTACCACAAAATGTCTCRAATAGAGACTAGAGACTGGTTACAGAATCCCGCTATTAATGTGAATGAATTTCACTGTTCTCTGATTTTGTAGATTATATATTTGGCTGTATTTATGTAACTGTAAATTATTAATTGTGCACACGATAAAATTGTAGCTTATATAAAAAGTTTGTATTTTTAACGTAGCGCCATCTGTTAGAATCTTCTTGAGCTAACAAATAATTTGGAATAATATAATATTGCGAGTATAAATTGAGATGTATGCTATCCTATCATCTAAGTTGAACCAAATTACATGTTCATTCCAGACATACACACGGACACTGGATTTTTATATATAAAGATTGGAATTTGTAATTTTGTAAGATGGACGCAACTACAATAAAGGGTATGACCGTGGACATGTTGAGGAAAAAATTGAGAGAGCTTAATTTAAGTACAGTTGGGAGGAAGAAAGACCTACAGATGAGATTGTTACAACATATGCTTTTTGGAGATGAGGTGGATGAGGGAGGAAGTGATAACGAATCAGCAAATTCGTTATACACTACAGAAGATAGAAGTGTAGGTAGGGTTCTATTTACGTTGCGTGATGTCGAGGATAGTATATCCAGGTTTTATGGAGATGGCATTTATAACGTGTACCACTGGGTGGATGAGTTCTACGAAGTTGCGGAAACAGTAGGGTGCAACGATTTACAGAAGTTTGTATATGGGAAGCAGTTGCTGAAGGGAGCAGCCAGGATATTTGTTGGAGGAACTGTAAGAATCAGGAATTGGAATAGTTTGAAAATTGCGTTAGTGGATGAATTTGGAGCAAAGTTGAGTGCCGCAGAGGTACATCGTACGTTGAGGAATAGGCGTAAGCAACAGAAAGAAAGTTTGCAGGAATACTTATACTCCATCATCGAAATTGGAAAACCAATATCACTCGATGAAAAGAGTATAATAGAGTATTTCGTGGAGGGTAYACCGGATAGTCGAGAGAATAAAGGTGTGTTCTATCAAACGCATAGTATGAAGGAATGTAGAAAAAATATTATAAATATAAACTCGCGGCAACCTCACCTTTGCTTGGAGTAAGAAAAAACTTCTAGCTGACTGGCGAAACGTATATGCACACGGATCGAATGGAAAGACTGGTGGGCGCCGTCCGCCAGTCCCTTTTGTTGATTGTGTTTGGTGTCCTCGTGTGTGGTATAGATGATGCCGGTGTGTTGAGTGTGAGGTATGGATGATGAATATGGTGTGGTGTGTGGAGTATAATGTGTGGATGATATAGATGGTGCAGTCGTCTTGAGTATGGTGTGTATGTGTGTGGTGTAGGGTTATTATATTAAGAGGGGGTCAGGTGCTCATTTAGCCATCCCGGCCCCCCTAAACGACTGTTTATCCTAAAAGGTGCTGCAGCTGTTGCAGCGTTGCCACAACGCTGCTGAGACCCCTGGATCGACGGGGTGGGTGGTCCAGTCTATCGACGCCGCAACGAGGTTACACTCCGCTGGTGTTTGACACTATCGGCGGGTGAAAGTCGCCGAGACGCGGCCGCGATGGTTGGGTGGGCGGTGCGCTTCGCGTGACGAGCTGCGCTGCAGCAGCGTATGATGCTGCCGGTGACACATTGGGAACAGCCCCCCGTAACTCACACTCGGTAGTAGCATGAGTGTGCGACAGGCAGTTGAGGCAATGACCGTGGGCCTGAGCAACTTGCTGCCGTTGCAAAGGCCGCATAGCCCTAAAAATTCCACAATGATGAAGACGATGAGGGCTTCGACAGATGGGGCACCTTATCCGACGGGTCTCCGAAGTCCTCGATGTTGTCGGGTGCCACCACGAGGTGAGGGTGCAGGCGCGGTTGCCGATATAGGTGCCGGCGTTGTTGCAGCCACAGTTCGGCGCGCTGGTGTACGCCCGGTGTGTGGCGCATTGGTAGCGCGAGCGGTTGGCGGGGTTGCGACTGGTGTATCTACATCCATGGTGATCTGTGTAGAGAAGATTGTTAATTATACTTGTCTGTGATATAAACTGATATGGGCAATGGGCATGGTGTAAATTGCCTATTGATACCTCGTGGGGCGTACTTTTGTTCGATGTCGGGTGACACTTGTTTTAAGAAATCCACAAATTACTTTTCTATGGCTCGTCGATGAGCTTCCATGAAAGTTTTGCCATTATCACTCATGACGTCAGATGGGTAGCCACGTCGACAGATTACTACATAGCTCAAGATGTACTGCCTTTGTCGTGAAACATACAAAGACAGCCATATAGCCTTTCATGAGAGTGGGAGACCTTAACATAGACGCCTTTACATGGAAAGGTGCAGCAAAATCAACACCTGTTGTGGGGAAAGGTAGAGCGAAATTGCAGCGTTCCGGTGGAAGTGCTGCCATAATCTGCGTTCGCATCTTCTGTTTGTGCATAGTGCAAATCTTGCACGTGAAGATGCACTTCTTGATTTGCGGCTTAAGACGGGSRATRWAATACTCTTGGCGTACCATATGTTGCATGAGGCGATGTTCGGCGTGTAGCATTAAGATGTGGATGTAGTTGAGGAACAATGTATCAAATGCTGACTTCTCGGGAATTATTATATGGTGGCGTTCATTGTAAGTTAGGCTCGAATTACAAGCCGACTATTGGCACGAAGCAAACCTTTCGTGTCCAGGAATGGGTTTAGAACTAAGAGTGAGCTCTTTTTGTCAATCGGCTTCGATTATCTCAGTAGTGATATATCGCGGCTGAAGTACCGCGCTTGTGTATATGCGATTAGTGCGACCTTTGCTTTTTGTAACTCTAGGTGCGTCACTGTGCTGCATGGGAAATTTTGTGATCCCTTGACTTTGCTCTTGAGCTYTTCTATAAATTTTAACATATAAGCAACTACTCTGAGAGCTCTTGGAAACGATGAAAGTCGTTCAAGGATGTCGGTATCATCCAATTATGTGTGAAAGGTGGCGATTTTCGCCCTTCTGGGGCTATAATGTTGCGCATTTGGGATTGTGGCCAAGAATCCGGAGATTCTATCAACCATCGGGGGCCATTCCACCAGAGGGTGGTAGTGGCAAGGTGCAGTGGCTTGCACCCTCTTGTACCTAGATCGGCGGGGTTGTCAGCACTAGCTACGTGACGCCATGTGGGTGATCCCACTAGGTCAAGTATTTGAGACGTTCGGTTAGAAATATACGTCTTCCATGAATGTGGTGGTTGTTCCAACTAGGCTAGTACAATTTCTGAATCAGACCACATATATAGTTGACATTTTGTCATGTTTAAATGCATTTGCACCATGGCTACTAATTTAGAAAGTAGTAGTGCGCCACATAACTCAAGTCGTGGAAAACTTATAGTTTTTAAAGGTGCCACTTTTGCTTTTGCTACTAATAAGTGGCTTGTGGTCGTGGTATCACTTTGCGTGCGCACATAGATRGTAACGCAGTATGCCTTTTCTGAGGCGTCACAGAAGCCATGTAATTCGACTTYGTGTTCGGGGGAGTAGTTTACCCATCGCGGAATTTGAATCTGAGAAATGTCATTCAKATTGTKTGCGAACTGGGACCATTTTTCTAAGCGAAGAGGTTTCACTTGTTCGTCCCAGTAAGTTCCACTTAGCCATAATTCTTGTATTAAGACTTTCGCTTGGATCATAATTATCGAAAGYCATTCTGCGGGGTCGAAAAGTTTTGCCACCGAGGATAAAATCTGTCTTTTCGTTATGGCTGATAATGCGGATATGGACTCAGTCGTGTATGAGAACTGGTCCGATATCRCATTCCACTTTATGCCTAKTGTTTTTGTTATACTTTCCTTTTCGAATATAAGGAAATTCGTGTCCAACAAATTTTCGTTTGCAATATTTTTGACTATATTTGGGTGATTTGCCGTTATCTTTTTTAATGGAAACCCTGCAAAATTGAGGGCTTTTATTACCTGTGATAAGGCCTCGTATGCTTGTGGAAGAGTGTGACTTCCAGATAGAATATCGTCTACATACGTTTGAGTTTTCAGCACTTCATTTGCCAGAGGAAATTCTGACTTTGTGTTGTCTGCCAATTCGTGGAGTGTTCGAATGGCTAGATATGGTGCACAATTAACGAAAAATGTAACTGTCTTTAATTTGAAGTGACGTAAAGGACTGGTGGGGGATCTTCGGAACATAATCCGTTSAAAATCTTSGTCGTCTTTATGTACGACTATTTGCCGATACATTTTTTCAACGTCCCCATTGAATACGTATTTGAAAATACGCCAGTTTAATATCAAAAGCATTAAATCTGGTTAGAGTGTTTCGCGTAAATAAGATATCATTTAGGGCATTCCCTGAACTGGGGGTTTTTGAGGCATTAAAAACAACTCTTACTTTTGTTGTTTTTTTGTCTGGCTTTACTACTGCGTGATGCGGCAGATGGAAGGAGTAGTATTTGCCGTTGACGATTTTCTCCCCTGGGTTTACTTCCTCCATATGATTTAAATGGAGGTATTCTTCTAACACACCATCATATTCAGATTTGAGTTCACCCTTTTTAAGTAGGTTTCTTTCCATACTTAAAAACTGCTGTATTGCGAGTGTGTTAGGAAATTGTTGTTAAAGTGGTAGTCGCACGACGTAAGGACCATTTTCCGATCTAGTCATTGTGGCTTTGTAAAAGTCCTCACAATACTGATCGTCAGGGGTTGTGACTGATATGGGGGCTCCCCTTCTAATTCCCAAAATGTTTTCAATTGTGAATTGAGGTACTCGTTAGAGACTTCCTGTTGAGTTGTCAATGTTGTAACTGGTTCCGCAACTAGTCCACTTAGGTCCCATCCGAAAATAGTATTTTGCGCCAGTAGTGTATTTGTGACTTTCTCAATACCTTCGAGTATTATTTGTGGTATGAGATCGCTGCCTAATAGAAGATCTATTTGAGCGGGTGTGTTGCAGTTTGGGTCTGCTAGCTGTAGGTATGAAATCTTTTGCCAATGCTTGCTGTTTATGTGATAGCTTGGTAGCATATTGGTTAATTGCGGTAAGACAATAGCTTCTGCTTGTATACGCTTATCCGCTTTGGGGGAAAAGAGGGTAATGGGCGGATTTTATTTGAGTTTTGAACAACTTTTCCGCCCATTCCCGTGATTTCAAAATTGGCTAGTTTTGTTGGCAACTGTAGCCTATTTTGTGCCCTAGACGCTATAAATGATCGTTTTGATCCTTGGTCTATTAAGGCTCTGAGTTTACACAGTTCTCCTCGGTGTTCGATAGAGACAACTGCTGTGGGTAATAGTACCCTATTATGATTTTCGCTATGTAGCGTTTGGGTTTTTACCGCCTTTGAGCAGCATGGTGCTTCTTGGCAGTTTTCAGAATTTGTTGTCGCAACTAAACCTGTTGCTCTTTTTATGTTTGCGCTGTTTGGGGGTGAGCTGGAAAAATTGGTTATATGTAACATTGAACGATGTCTTTTACATAGTTCTTTCGTTCTTACGAAATTGTTTCGATCGCTAATATTAATTTTTTTGAATTTTTCGCACGATTTGAGTTTGTGACCTCCTCTACAAAGTTCGCATGAC
>NW_017535245.1:0-4998 GCF_001853355.1 Bactrocera latifrons
GGGCGTGGCGTCGCCCACTTATGGACCAAAAACCATATCTCAGGAAGTACTCAACCGATTTCAATGAAATTCGGTATATAATATTTTCTTAACACCGTGATGACATGTACCAAATATACGTTTAATCGGTTCACAACCACGCCTAAAATCTCGATTATCACTTTATCATGCGAGAGTATAAAATGTACGGTGACACTCGAACTTAGCCCTTCCTTACTTGTTATATATAGTGATTGGATTTTCTGTTATTTTTATGAAATATGTACTATCCGTTTCTGCACTATGTACTGTATCGATTATTATATTATAGTCTGCTTAGACCATCTGCAATTACATTTTCTTTTCCTTTTATATGTAAAATGTTGAAATCAATTTCACTGAGTTTAATTTTCCATCTTTGTAATTTTGAATTAGGTTTCTTTATATTATTTAACCAAACTAATGGACGACGATCTGCTTTCATGGTGAATCTGCGACCAAAAAAATGTGGGCTCTTTCTCTATAGTGCTATAATTTTTCTCATGTCCATTCAAAGTACGTTTGGCAAATGAAATTGTCTTATCTTGAATAAGGGCTGGTCCTAGAGAAAAATTACTCGCATCTGTCACAAGAGTAAAAGTTTTTGTGAAATCTGGGTGGATTAAAATGGAGTAATTTTTTATAAACACTTTTAATTTAAGGAAAGAATCTTTGTAATCTTGGTCATTTATGTTAATTTTTAAGCCCTTCTTTAAATATTTTATTAAATGGTATGCTATTTTAGAGTACTCTTTAATAAACCTCCTATAGTATCCCGTAATACCTAGAAATGCTTTTATTTCCTTAACGCTTCTTTGAAGTAGAATATTTTCTATTGCTTCCACTTTTTGAGAGTTTGGTTTAATATCATCTTTTGTAATCAAGTGACYTACGAATTTTGTTTCTTGTCAAAGGAAATCGCATTTATTTAATTGGATCTTTAGTTTTTTTTCTTTTATTCTCATTAAAATTTTGCTCAATGATTCTAGGTACACTTCTGCGCTTGTAGAAAATACTAGATATACTACTAATTAGTAGTATAGATAATTTTTTCAGTTTCAATTACCTCATTAATTTTAATTACCATCACCATCGCAGTAATAGTGCTAGCTTCTATTTTATCAAAAAAAGCCCTAACAGACCGCGAAAAATGCTCTCCTCTTGAATGCGGGTTTGACCCTAAATCTTCTTCACGGCTACCTACCAGATTTTGCCGATTTTTTCTTTTAATATATCGCTCATTAGCCTTTGGAACGTTGCCGGTGCATTATAGGGCTATTGYAAGGACTAAGTGATGCTCTAATTATACCTTGGGTTAACATTTGGTCTATTTGTTTTTCTATTTCCGGTTTGTGTATTTCTGGGTATCGGGAGATTTTAGAGTAAACCGGAGTATCATTTTTGGTTATTATTCTATGTTTTGTTGAACTTATAAATGTTAAATTATCATCTTCGTTGTAAAATACGCTTTTATATCTTTTAGTATATTTATAAGTCTATTTTTGTCTATACCGTTAAGGTGATTGGTGTCAGCGAGTTCTGTGACGYATTTATCTTTTATGTCATTACAGAAGATTTCCACCTCATTGTCTTTATAGAGCATTTCGTTATATATTTCATCTTCTTTTGTTAGATAAAATGTCAGTATTGTTTTATTTGTTTTTATAATTCTGTTTCGGTAGTCTCATATCGCATTTATCTTCGTTAAGATATTGTTACCAATGAGACCATCAACGTTCTTGTTAAAATTACATTCCAGGAATTCACATATGACTTCTTCTTCGTTAAATTCTTTAAATGTTGGGAATCGGCAAAGTTTCATAACTTCCGTTGTTCTTCCCATTACTGTGACTTGCACATCTACTTCCCTCTTCCATTTCGRKTTACAAACATTTTCGTTGATCAAACTGAACTCTGCTCCAGTGTCAATGATGAAATATAACTTTCTTATGTGTGTATCTATTATTATATAGGGTAATTGTTTTGTGGATCAGACTGAAAATTTGTATTTGCATTGCTAATATCCATAGGTTCTGGTTTATTGCGATTTGATATTGGGGACCGATTATAATTTCCTGATTGATTGTTATAGTTATTACCTACATTCCTTGGGACATAGCCGCCGTTATACCTGTTTTGTGGCACATAATTGTTATATATATTGTAACTACTGTTATAAGTGAGTATATTGTTTATATTTTGGTTTGGTCTGGAAAGAAAAACGTTATCGCTAAAATTAGTCCTACGACAACTACATCGGTTAGGATCTTTCCTTTGTTGCCCTAGCGCTGTGAATCCTTGATGTCTAGTTTCTAATATTATTTTGTATGCCTTTTCTAGACTATCYGGGTGTCTTGCTATAATCATTGTTTTAGTGGGTTCTGGGAGAGTGCTATCCTATTAACTTAATCCGTTGAGAAATTTAAATCATTATGCGCTAATATTCTATCATGTGGTATTCCTAATTTTATTTGTTTTAAAATTATAGTTTTCTATTGTTGAGTCGAGACTGACGGTTTTCAACTCATCCATAAGTGCCGCTGAACTTCTCTCTTCCCCGCAATTGCTCAGAAGTATTTGTTTCAATGTTTCCCAATCACTAACTTGTCCATATGTATGAATTATTTCCTTAGTTTTTCCTACACATCATTCTTTCAAAAAATTTAATACAATTTTTTCATTACTTACATCAAAAGTTAATATTGTGGGTAATAAGTATGTCTTCAATTTCCTTAATAAAATCTGTTAATTGGTTCGGTCCGAAGCTAATATACCCTTCACAGGTATCTTCTTTTAGAAACTATGTGTAAATCTAAAAATGTAACTGGCCAGTGGTTTCCACTCAAAGGAAAACATTTGACAAATTCTTTTTATCCGGGTTGTGTGCTAGAAACATTAAGGATATTTAATAAATAAAATAGATCTTTTAGACGTTTATAGTTATTTAAAATTTTAAGAAGATTTATTATTAATATAAACTAATCGTAAAAATATTTACAGTTTGTTTTATAAAAACACAGAGCAAATATAATATATATTTATATTTCTATAATACATATTTATGCTATATAAATTACATTACTCATATCTATGACTTACACCTAATATTATTATACTAAGKTATATTAATATTGAATCTAACATATGTGTATGTATGTGAACAGATAGAGCTCTGTCATCAGCTATTTCTTCCGCTGAAACATTTTCCAGAATCCGTTCAAATTCGTTGGATAAAAATTTGTCATACTTGAGCTTATTCTGCTCAATTTGCTCCTTGTGTGCGTTGCAAACCCTCTCGACATCATTACTTAAGAGCTCGGCCTCAGCTCTTGAATTTTCAACGCTAAAACGTTTCCAGCATAGAATAAGTGCTTGCTTCCTTTTCCTTA
Source organism: Bactrocera latifrons (assembly GCF_001853355.1). Lineage (NCBI taxonomy): Eukaryota > Metazoa > Arthropoda > Insecta > Diptera > Tephritidae > Bactrocera > Bactrocera latifrons. Next base: position 3,408 of record NW_017535245.1, read on the forward strand.
AAAATCCTGATCCATCTTTTAATGCCATTGAAGGTGCCGCTGTCGTGTCATCCTCGTTTTCTACTTCATTGTAGTCTTTATTATTAAAAGAAATATTCCTACCTGTTTTGCAAAATCTGAACCATGCTGCCGAACCTGCTTCCAATTGATCGGGCCTTTGAGAGTAGTGATCCAGTACAATCGGTACACATATACCCGTAGAATTCTCCTATAAAGCATCCAATTCACGTCTGGGCTTTAGCATCCTTACTCTATTGTTTGGATGTGATGAATTTATAAATAGCTCCTCATTACTCGCTTCCGATAAATGCAGTCCCAAAATATTACAAGCTGCTTCTTGAGCCGATATTTCCGACCTGTTTATAAATTGGTTTCCGACGTGCTGCAGTTTTCTCTTAATTCCCATCATTTAATTCCTCCATGGCTTGTCTCAGTARTGATGATACCTCTCTATTGGATTTATTTATATAATTAATTATATAGCTGCAGCAAGCGTAGGCGTCCAAAATGAATTGAATATTGCATAGAGAAGTTAAGGWTATTTTTATTGTAGGMATTTAGTAGTATGTCTGAAAATTTCCTCTTTAAGAAAATGTGTGACTTTTTTTTATAGATGAGCGAAGAGCGAGCTTGTATCCTTCATAATCAGTGTTAATCTGCTCATCCGCCAAAAAATGTTCAAAGCAGTTCAACCGTATTAATTCTTCCTCTGCGAGATCCGTCAGAATTAAAAGTTCCTGTATTTTTATAAATTAAAGTTTGTGTTGCTCAATACCCTCCTCATTATCCAAGAGGAAAAGAATTTCTGTCCGCGGCATCGGCGGATATGGCATGTTGAATCGGCACACTTGTTTTCCATGCAGGTCTCTTAGAAAAGCTCGACCATGTTTTTGGTACTGAATAAATTCCTGTAAGTCCAAATCATCCCCATCAGTCGTAATGTGTCTTTCGATGAAAGTTTGAACTTCAGTTGTGTTGATGAATCCATCACTTTCTAATTGCGGGGCATCGCTTAAACAGTACACGCCATGACAATGTGGTGATCCCCTATGCTGAAATTCAATTCTGTAATTGTAACGGATTACTAAATGTACTCCAAACAGTCTATTTTTTAACAATTTCAACTTTTGGCGGAATCGATTGTCGAAATATCTGGAACATGTAACTGGATTTGTTCTTATGAGTCTCGCCTTTTCAGGACTTGATAGGGCAGTGGCTTCTTCTTCCGAAATGTCTACTTTATCTACTACTTTCTTTAATATGACCAACAGCTCCGGAAATTTTGTCTCTGCAGCTGACATTGTTATGAAGAATGTTGGCAATCCAAACTGACGGATCATGGCTAAAACTTTTTTCTTTTCAGCTTCCCAATGTGCAGGWGAGGATCGAAGTCCTTTGAGGATATGATAGCCGTCATCATGCTGGATAAGGTTGCTGACAAAGCTTTCATCCCCCACATTTGCAGCAGTTATATTTCTTGATCCAGACTTYTTACGCCGGCAAATAGAAATAGCATTTTTGATGCACGTCCGCACGCACGCAACGTCGATCATAGCGTCGTATTTCAGATCGCGCAATTTTGCTATAAGTT
>NW_017535245.1:5868-7675 GCF_001853355.1 Bactrocera latifrons
GGCCCTTTTTTTTATCAACAATGTGTACATATCAAAGATATTGCCAGCTCGACGTTGACGTGCTTGTTCTTCTAGCAGTGCATCAGGAGAAAGTTCATAACGTCTTCTAATATTCCTATTGGCTTGCCTTTCGCTCTACAACTGACGATTTGCGGCATCCGACCTACATAATTGTACTATTTGCAACATTGATTCCTGTTCGTTTGCAAGTTGTTGCCTAGTTTGCTGGCGTGTCACTCGTCTTTGAGAAGAATTTAAAATTTGTTCACGACGTCTTKTTATTGGATCTCCTCGACGACTTCTCCTCAATGCTGCATCTCGTTGGATTTCTTCTTCTCTGATTATTGGATTATTTCTTCGTATAGAACGTTCCATTGTGTTACGCTCCTGCTCCCGCTGTTCTATATTCTGGATTCGTTCGTTTATATTCTGGAGTGTTCCGCGGTGTTGCGTCCCTGCTCCTCAACTCTATACTCCGGACTTATATGCCTGATTGAATGTACTATTTTGTCGCGCCTGCTGCGCTATTCTATATTCTGGATTCGTCCGTATGGTGGAGTGTTCCGCGGTGTGGCGTCCCTGCTCCTCAGCTCTATACTCCGGATTTATACGCCTGATTGAATGTCCTATTGTGTCGCGCTTCTCTCGCGTGCCTGCTCTTCAGCTCTGTACTCTACATTCAAACCCCTGATTGAATGTTCTATTGTGTCGCGCTCCTGCTCCGCTGTTCTATATTCTCGGTTCGTCCGTCTGGTGGAGTGTTCCGTGGTGTTCTGTCCCTGCTCCTCAAGTCTACACTCTGGATTCAAACGCCTGTTTGAATATCTTATTGTTCGCGCTCCTGCTCCGCAGCTCTSTGAWGTACGTTTTGTCGTCTATTTGAACGAGCAGAACTGTCCCGATTCTCTCTTCATTACGGAACTCTAAATTTGAACTATGTGATTGTGCAATATAGTCGGCGTTCCTCAGTCGATTTATTTCCAAATTTTGGCTATATTGTTGTCGGCTTCGATTCAAAGCATTGCGACGTCTTTGTTTATGCGACTACCTAGATACTTTTGGTATTTTTATAAATTAATATAAAATATTTGTACCAATAAAAAAATACACAAAAAAAAATAATAATAATAGTCAATAAATAAATAATAATGTATTTCAAAAAAATAATGGTATTTAACAAATGTTTTCTTTACCATTGTTATTGTTATGCCTTCTTGTGAGGGCAAGCGACATTGTTTTGATAAAAATGGATTATTGGATTCAGAACGGAAAAATCATATCGAATTCTTAAATAATCAAAAACGATAATTAAGATTTCTAATTTATGAGACAGTGTAATTGCAAAGTGCAAAGATTATATTTTATTTACAGTTATGGTAAGGTTGCTAAGCGGAGGCTGTCCCCCGATTCACTATTATTTTGAGTTAATTTAAATATTTGATCCAAAAGGGCATTACAAGTGATTTCTTGGAACTGAGAATATTAAAAAATTTAGTGTTACAGTATATTATGTTCTGGTCAATAATAAGCTTATCATCTAATTGAGCTATGGCTCTTACACCATAGTACTTACATGTTAGTTCTATTCTAGGGTATCTATATATATAAAAATAAGTGGCAATTTAATGGTACGCTATAGCTCAAGAACCACTGAACGAATCACCTCCAAATTTTTAGAGTACCTTCGGGCCTATGAGTAGATAGTTTCTGTGAAGTTTGCATTGCATTGGACAAGTGGTTTCAAAGATATATGGTCTGTTCTGAAATCTATCATGTTGCGCAAACTGCTATTGCCCGACCAGCAGCA
>NW_017535245.1:8885-12885 GCF_001853355.1 Bactrocera latifrons
GAATGGCCAAAGAGTATATTTCAACTCAGAGAATACAGTACAGCCAATTAAAACACCGCCAGCAACAAAATTAACATTGACGAGTTTTTTTCTCAACTTTCGTCAGTGATCCGTTTGCTCTATTCGAAAAAACCTTGATATTATACATGGAATGCATCGTCGACGAAATAGTTACGCAGGAAGCAAGGCCATCCAATAGATGGACATCCCGGTGTGTCAGCAACTAATACATTAGGACGAATTTACATAACTCACCAGAAAAACAATGATTGTTTCTACCTTTGGTTGCTATTGATTAATGTACGCGGTTCAATTTTATTTGAGTCAATCTGTGCTATCGAATACACGGCGCAGAATGCTTGATTCTATGAATTCCTTTGAGTTCTAACGATTTGCCATTTCAGTTCAAATGTATTCCGCTTCCAGTAAAATTGAGGTGATCAACAGGACACAACTTGGTTTGCCAATCTTGGAAGTGCTATGTTTTTCACACGGTCAGATATATGTACCTGGCGTGCTCACGAGTTTGAAAATCATCTTTTCTGTACACCGAAATAGAAAAATATGGTTTATCAAGCAACGTTACATTGAAAAAAAAAAGAAATGATAAATTCAACTTTCTTTTCATTTCAAAGCACATAATTTGACSCAGGACAGCGGCTGCGGGGCCAGCTAGTTTTATATAAATTGTAATTATGTCTCCTTTTTGGGCTATTTTAAATTAAGAAATGTCCATTAAATCTGTTACGGTCATTATACCGAGTTGGTAATATGTTATGTTTTTTAGTTCATGAAACTGTAAAATTGTTAGATTTAAAATTCCACTTTTGCCAAAAGTTATTGCATTTATTAAATTTTACAGTTTATGTATAACATATTGATTTCGTTTTCTTTTTATTTTCTTGTTTGTTTTATCACCTTTAATATTATTTACTGTGTCAGTGAATTCTGTTATTATTTTTTTCAATTTCTGAATTTGTAATTGTCCTATCAAAGCCTCTATAAGTTCTATTTCTGGTTGCCCTTCKAAATTTTGTATATGAAATACATAATTTTTGTTAACTTCTTCTTAGTTATTGTACCTCATTTTGCCATAATAATAATTTTTATCTCCTATTATTACCTCTTCAAAATATCTTCAAAATATGTTAAATTAGTTATATGAAATACCTCCCCATTGTCATTATAAACCAGTATTTCCGTCCTGTATTAATGCGTAATTTCGTAAAAATGTATTCGTTTAGGACTTTATATTATTCTTGTGCACTATTCTATTTCTCTGATTTTTTTTAAACTTATTTCCTAAATCTTCTTTTACAACTTGCTTTTTCTATATCTGGGATTCATCTTATTTCTTTATCCTATTATTTTTTCATAAATTATTTCTCCAGGGTGAAGCTTATATCATTGCCTGAATACATTTGAGAAATTTTTTCTTTTACATTTGTTTGAAGCTCAATTAAAACTTCGAAATTATTAGTACTTCGTTTTTCTGGAGTATATTTTTTATTTTATTGTCGGCATTATCTTCGACTGGCGTCCTAGGATTTTCTTGTCCCAAGTATTTTAAATTTTGTATTTTTACATTTTTATTTGCTTTTTCACCATTCTTTTTTTGTTTTATTTTCCCGTAAGAACTACGGCTGGCGTTGTAGAATATTTTCGTTCCACAATATTTTCTTTATAATTACTATTTTTATTCTGCTTGTATAAATCTTCAGCTGGCGTTTTAGCACCTTTTTGTCCCAAAAAATTTCATTAAATAAAATATTGCCGGTAAAATCTTCGGCTGGCGGTGTAGAACTTGTTTGTTCCATAATTTTAATATTYCCTTAATTTTTAATATTATCGATTCTTTTCTCGGAAAATTTTTTTGGAAGCTTCTTGTTCCTTAGTTTTGTTTTCAAAATAAATGTTCATAGTTCTGTTTTCATTTTCCATGTTATTATTTACCCTATAATTAATTTTCCCATTGGACACATCGATAAGTGCCTAATTTTTTTTTAAGGAAATTGTATCCCAAAAGGAGGTCCGATTCTAATCCCCCTATTTCATAGAAGATTTCCTCGACTCCAAATATGGTGGTTTTGTGGTCAAAATTCATAAGAGAATAACTATTCACGGTTTCTACACGCTGATAAATGGCTAATTCGTTTTTATTAGTTTAAACCCAGGCTTAATGTAGCAGGGGGTTTCTCCTGTGTCGACTAGAGCTTTTAAGTTTGTATTTAATTTTAAATCCTGTAATTTGAGATAGGGGAGTTCGCCCCCTCTTCGCCTGAAAAATGGTCTCATTGATATTATTTATTCTCTGAGTTTTCTCTAGCGGGCGAAAGCTACATATGATTACTTTCCCTATGCAGCTTTACCCCATGTGATTCCTGATTTTGTCCCTTATGGGCCGGAATGTTTGTATTTGTATGTATGCGTTTTTAATTTTGATTAAAATTGCTATGGCCTTGTTGTCCCCTCACATTAAAATCTCTATTATAAAGTCTGGATACAGATGGATCTATATCCATAGCAATTTTTTTCGGAAAATTACAATGTATGTATATGGTTATTTGGAGGGTTGTTCCTTTGAGGAAATTTTAAGTTATTGTTTGTATACATTGGCTTTACTTTGTTTTTACCATACATAAAGTTTTGAGGAAACCGGGCTCTTTGATTATTTAATTGGAGTTCTTCACCTTTTGCTAAAGCGTCAGGTAAATCTTGTTGGTTGAAAGAGAATATTATGGCTCTTAAAGGGGTGTTTAATACTGTTATAAAAATTCTTAAGGCATGTTCTCTATTCTTTTTATTTAAGTCTGTGTTATTTACAGATATGGTAAGGTTGTTAAGCGGAGGCTGTCGTTAACTTACATGCCAGAAGAATTTGTTTTGTCTGCAGAAATGGTGTAAGAAAACTTGAAAATAAAATAAATAATAGTAAATAAACATAATATTATTTCATTAATTTAAAAAAAAATACAAAAATACGAAAATGGTTAATAATGATACATATCAAAATACACCTACAAGAGCTACACGCTCAAAACAGGTTGTAAAATTAATTTCACAAAGTGACAGTTTATTATGATAACTTAATAGTTAAAGAACGAAATAATTTTGTCAGTTCAAAAAGACTTTGCACAAATTGCCTGTCACATGCGCAGACATATACAAATTGCAAAAGTAAATTTAAATGCTTATATTGTCATGAAAGACATTATCTCAAAGAAGCGCATACACAAAAAGGACCAACTGCAAAAGCAAATCCCTAAACCTATAATTCTAAAAATTGCCAAGAGACACCATGTTGCTCAAAACCACAAAAAGCTCGAACACTGTACAGCGAAACACAAAGTGGACTAGATATCACCATACCAACTCAAGTTGAGTATTGTACGAGCTTAATTCGCAATTAAGGAGAGTGCAAAAGTTAAGAAAACTTACCCCCGTAACGAACAAAACTCTAGAAGATCGGCTATATGAAGACTTCTCTAAAGCCACATCTACGCGATCAAATAATGGCCAGCAAGTCCCACGACTACCTTTAGAGCCACATCTGTGGGACATCCCACATATTGACAGAAAAAACAAAGTCAGAATCGAATCTGACAATAATAAAAATTCAAATATCTGTCACTTTTCGACCCCCCCGTGTGGCCTTCGCCACTTATGATTWCTGACTCAAGATAATGTGGCAAATGGTGATCTCTCGGGAATTAATATAGGGTGGCGTTCATTGTATGTTAGGCTCGAATTAGCAAGCCGACCATTGGCACGAAGCGACCTTTCGTGTCCAGAAATGGCAATCGGCTTCGATTCTCTTAGTGGTGATATATCGCGGTTGAAGTAGCGAGCTTGTATATATGCGATTAGTGCGACCTTTGCCTTTTGTAATTCTATTGTCAGCACTGGCTACGTGACGCCAAGTGGCTGATCCCACTAGGTCAAGTATTTGAGTCGTTCGGTTAGAAATGTACATCTTCCATGCATGTGGTGGTTTTTCCAC